>NC_139348.1:133345651-133508151 GCF_055883805.1 Amblyomma maculatum
CGAGCATCGGAAAGCGGGAAACCTCGCACACACTTGAAAACCGGTTGCAAGCTGGCAGCATTTTAAATCGAACCAGTGCATTCCGTCTGCGAAGCGGAAGTGCTACCTCAAGGCCACTGCTTAGGTCACAAATATATTAAATTCGTTACCGGTATCCGAAAAATGACATCTCACAGCCGCCCACAAAACATATCCAAGTATTAATTAAAGGCAATCCGTTTTTCACAGCAAAGTGCAAACTGCAGAAACACTCCACCAATTATCCGTAGCAAATTATTCGACAAGTCCCTGTGCCCTGGTACATACGTAAATAAATCTTGAAAAGAGAACGACCTCAACACTTCACAACATTGGAGCGCCTGATATCCGCTGTCATATTTATTTGTTTGTGTCATATTTATTTGTGAATGAAAAATGACCCCTTGCAAAGCTTGCTGAGAAATATCTGTACCTCAAATGCCTTCTGCTCTTCCTTCTTTGTTTCCACAAAACTTCGCAAACGCGTCGGTTGGCATTCATATCACGAAAATACACATCTTGCGCCTCTTTTTCAAACAAATCTACCCTCCTGCCCACCGTTGTTTTGGTCGAACGACAGGGAGCACTGGACAAGAGGGAAAACAATCTTTGCTTTCTCCTCTCTGTCTGCGTTGGCTGCCGGCTATATTTTCGACCGGCATCTCTCCACAGCAGCTTTTCTTTCCCTTTCTTTCTTTCCCCAGCCGTGATGCATGGTCGTTTGTCTACGCAGCATCTCGCAGAAAACCCCCACAGTGGTCGGCCGCACGTTCTCCACCCATCACAAGGGCGTCCCGGATCGAAAGAAAAAAACTGTATATATATAGGAAGAAGCTAGAGCACCGGCGAGCCTGCGTTGCCGAGATTAGCGCGCCCGACGTTTGTTTATTACCTCCATATTGATCCGTCCGCTTCTTCTTATTATTATTCTCCTTCTCTTGCCCGCGCTGTCTCTACGCCCAATCCCGAGTCGGAATATATTTATAGCAGCACACTCACCACGCGTGCCATAGACCAGGTTCATCATACACTGTGGCTGTTAAAAGGCCAGGAAATTCAAGGGGCGTAAGTTTTTTCACGCCGGTACGGCCAGGTGGAGAGAGTAGGAAAAAAGACAGAAATAAAAACAGAAAAAAGAACAACGTGCGAGCCTGAATAATAGGCGCAATAGTCGCTGGATCATGGAAAAAGCAAGAGAGTTCCAGAAACCCATCTACTTATGCTTTATTGATTATGCGAAAGCGTTTAACTGCGTAGATCACAGTAGATTGTGGCAAGCTCTCCAAGAGATGGGAGTTCCAATTCACCTCATCTGTCTCCTCAGGAACCTGTATGAAGGGCAAGAGGCCACAGTCAGAACAGGGCATGGTCTTACTGATTGGTTTCCGATTGAGAAAGGAGTGAGGCAAGGCTGCATACTGTCGCCCTGCCTATTTAACCTATATGCAGAGTGCATCATGAGGAAGGCCGGTCTGAACGAGTCTTCAGCTGGAGTGAAGATTGCTGGAAAACGTATCAACAACCTTAGATATGCGGATGATACCACCTTAATGGCAGAAAGTGAAGTGGAACTCAAGAGACTTCTGATGCGCGTACAAGAAGAGAGTGAGAAGTTTGGGCTTAAACTGAACATTAAAAAGACAAAGATCATGGCGTCTTGCCCTATCAAGTCCTGGAGCATCAAGGGACAAGAAGTGGAAGCTGTGACAGATTTTCTCTTCTTGGGCTCCAAGATTACCTCGGAGGGAGACTGCAGCCATGAAATTAGGAGACGCCTGCTTCTGGGAAAGAGAGCAATGGTTAGCCTTGACCGCCTAGTAAAGAGCAGAGACATTAGTCTGCCAACCAAGATCCGTATAACTCGTGCTATGGTCTTTCCAGTTGTGATGTATGGATGCGAGAGTTGGACTGTGAAAAAGGGTGACCGCCGAAGAATTGACGCGTTTGAATTGTGGTGCTGGCGAAGACTCTTGAGAGTTCCTTGGACTGCCAGAAGATCAAATCAGTCGATATTGTCGACCATAAACCCTGACTGTTCATTGGAGGGTGAAATTCTACAGTTAAAGCTCAACTACTTTGGTCATCTGATGAGAAGAAATGAGTCGCTGGAGAAAGATTTGATGTTGGGAAAGGTTGAGGGTTGCCGGAGAAGGGGTAGGCAGCGAACGCTATGGTTAGATGGCATCCTCGAGGCCCTGCAGATGAAGTTATGTGATGTTAGGAAGATAGTGAGAGACCGGAAAGCGTGGCGTGACATGGTCCATAGGGTCACGAAGAGTCGGACACGACTGAACGACTGAACTGAACTGAGTCAAGGGAAGCCATAAAGGCGTTTAACGTCGTGCATAGTGCGCGATAGCTTTGCAACAGAGTAGCTTTAGGATATGAAAGATGTTAGAAATCTACGCGTGTGCATAGCAGAGAAAAAAAAAAGGGGGGGGGGGGGATGAGCGGGAAGAATGAGATGTCCGGCTGAAGCAGGAGAACACTGCCTCGGCATATAGGTCTAAGTGACTCTGAATCAGAAACAAAACATAGTGGGATGCCGTTTATCCTACCACTTACAGTGCATACAGCTTCTTCCACGGAATAAATACTGTATTTGGAAAGCGAAGTACTAGGTGACTAAAAAACAAAAGGCGCACCTTACGCCGAAAAGGAAGACATATGACGCCTAATCAAGAAGTGACCCTAGTTCGCGTGATGTCACAATTAATACAGAACACATGGAACCCCAGCAAAGGCCGCTTCCATTTTGTCATAATCAGTGTGAAAGTCTATATTACAGAAGAATATTTCTAACGCATTTGTCACGTCTTCTGTAGAAAATGTCAGCGTCGTACTGTCCTCCCTACTGGCAGTGAAATGCGTACGAAGTATTTAGCATTTTTTGATCTCAAGAATGCATTGCAAGGTTGTCACACCTTCGCCAAATGTCGTTCCCTTACAGACAAGACGTCATTTGCGCGCACCCTTAGTGTGTAGCTTAAGCATTCACCAGTCTGGCCGACAAAAGTGTCACCACGTGACAGGTGTTTTGTAGATCAATGGATAAATCATGACATGAGCTGTGTGAAGCACTGATCTCATTTTTTTCTTCGATCACTTTCTTTTTAGATGCAGTAAGCATCCGATGAACACCGGCACGCCCCACAACCTTTAACCGATGCCTACATCATGTTCTTCAGGAATTTTCACTTTTTCCCCCAAATAGCCTTCAATGTGGCTGCAACTTGTTGGTGGATACATTTAGTTCGAAGAATGGCTTGCTATGCTGCAATTGCACAACCAGCCTCATTTTGCCTCTGCTCCTCATTTCAAAGACTGACGAGACAACGATAACGGCTCGCGCTTGCTGGCGCCCCTTGCAGATTCTCGATCGCCTGTACACATTTTGCCATTGGATCAAACATGATGTCGTATTCTGTGTCCCTACTATCTCACAAATTATTTCTAGCAAATATTCCCCAGCTGCCATATTAACTAATTGATAACTGTGAATTAAGTACAAGTTTATTAAATAACATGCCAGTGTTCGTGATTTCATACTGACGTATCGTTTAATGCAATTCAGCATAGGCGGTGTCACCACAACTCTGATTTCCTGCATTAGAGCAGTGAACATGAGCTGCAATATTGTTGAGCTTTATTTACCTAAGTTCATCAAAGTTACGTCATTTAGTTATACCTTGCGTCGAGCTCTCTATTTGCCAGAACACGTGATGCGCAGTATGATGATCCACAGCATCATATTTTACAGGATCAAATACCTCTCACAGAATGTAGGCAGCCAGTTGGTGAGTATGCACTAACTCTAATAGCTAATTGACACCAATTGCTTTATTCTCAAATTCAGATTTGTCAGACATGATCTTTTAGCAGTCTGGATCAGACAACTAATGTCATCTAAACATGAGAGAACTGAAAATTTGGCTCCTCCCATAGTGGCCCGAAGAAAATCAACTTGAGCTCGTATTGTTGTCATGCATGACAACGGTATCCAGCAGAAACAATATCTTATGCCGGAAAAAGTGAACTCGCAACGAACAACTAAGAAAGAACAACAAAAACAGAGATCAGCACGGAAAAAGTTCCAGAGACACTACACGCGTCGAGCAGTTTATTAGCCGTTGTCTATCTCATTCTGCGTTGCTAAATAACCCCCATACAGCCCCCCCCCCCCCCCCCTCCCCCTTCCCAAGTGAAGGCGTGAAATGTAAAACGCAATAAGGGCGCCTGGTTCAGTTTAATGACTTCCCTTACGCATGCATCCCACTGGGCTTCTGCCGACTTGAGGCGACGGTATACCCTGCGGGTGCTGTTACACTTAGGTGACTTTTTGCAGCTTAAGTGCATCGCTTCCTCGAGCCCCTCATCTGCACGTCCCCCGAAGGCTTCTTTCTGGGGCCGAAGTAATAAAATTAGAAACGGCCAAGCTAGGAATGGAATGCTTGTGCTTTTTATGTAGTTTGTATTTCGGAGCGAAACATGCCCTAAAAGTGAGGCGACCGCCCATCTTAAGCCCAACTCGTTCGCGCGCATGTTTACCAAGTATCATTACCGGGCCCAGTCCCCAAGTGGAGCACGGCCGACGAAGCGCGGCTGAAACGAAGGCTGCGATCTCTGTACATACGCCGCGACAACCGCGGGAGAACGTGGACGCGGTCTTCCTCCCGGCATCAAAGACGCCGAGTGTCGTAGAGCAACAGCGGCAGCTCTCGAGCCACTGCCTGCTCGTCGGGTGTACTGGTATAGAAAGCGAGCGTATCACGGTTGCTATTCACCTCCTCTGAAGCACCCGCCAAATCTCCGTAAAGCTTGGGTTCCTTTTCAAGAAGCACGATCCACCATACTACCCTCTACCGCAGTGCGCTATAGACGCACTTGAACAGCGTTCCATCAAATGCGTGCATCATTTTCAAATAAGTGATGTCAGCTACCACCTTGTCGCGTATGGGACCCCCGTTCAGAAAGCAGCTGCCACGCGTGAGAATGGGCTAGCGAATTTCTCATTGGTTGATGCGCTTTACAGTCTCGATATTCTTGAGGTTGCCAGAAAATGGCAGCACATTCTTATTAAGAAGCTTCTTTAAATATTTTCCTCCCATTGGCGCACGTTAAAGTCCGCCTCTTACAGGCTGCATGGTTTTATTTCAGGAAGTTTACACAGCCTGGCACCAGGGACGGTTTTGTCAATACCAACTTGAATCACGGGCCGCTTTCCTCCACATCACCTCGGAAGCACTCATGCTCGGTATGTAAATGAGACTGGGCCCCTTCTTTTAAAGCGCTTCCCATGGGATAAATTAAGGGAAACTGGAGGATTCAGCAAATATACGAAGTGTTGAAAGTATGCGCATACACCCTCTCTCATTAGTGCATAGTTCAAAATCTATTACTGTCGGCAAACGTTCATATGTGGTTCACGGAAGAAGAGCTCGTCTAATTTAATTTCTTTCTTTTTCTTCTGTCTTCGTTTGGCCCTTTGAGTCACACATTCCTAGAATAACACTCATGAGTTGAGCATAACCACACAGGAAGTTTTGAAACTTGAGAACGTCAAGAGTTTTCCGTCCTCAACATCATGCATATTCTAATGCTGTCAGAGTTCGTTTGTGAAGCCATTTTGCTTATCCACGTCGCAAGATGTACAGCCAAGTACTATTCGCAAAAAAAAAAAAAATAAAGAAAAAAATTTAAAATAAATAAATGAGACGTTAATTTTTATCATCTCAATGTAAGTGTTAGTGATTTACCATTTGTTTTGTTTATTCAAATGATTACTTAGCACTCATCTCGGCGTCCAGAGATAGTGGTTTGTACACCAACTGCCTGCCGGCTATCCACTAATTTTCGCAAATGGGTGTGCAAGTTATATTGCATTGGTGCATGAGTCGGGGAAGGTGACTTCGGCTTCGAATTCCTTTATTGTCGGCTGTAACAGGCACCCCGAAAAACAAAGGCCAAAAATGGGAATTGCACTTCATGGATACGGAGAGCTCAGCGTCATCAGCTGCAGCAAGTTTTAGAGAATAAAACCAGGATTCCAGAGTACAAAAGCTTTTTGTTTATTTCTTCGCGCTTAAATATTCAACGCACAAAATATACGTATAGTAGACAGTTAAGCATGAATTAAACCTCTAATCTGATGTGTCGCTCCTACCGAATGCGTTTTTTTCTTAGAACAAGGGAGCTATATAAAGAACTTGTATAACTCTATAAAATAAACACATCACTTTATACTGTAGAAGTTTCCTTGATAACATAGGATACGTACAGAACAGCTGCGATCAAATATCGGACTTCTGCGTTGCAAATCAACACTGAGCAATCGTTAGCCTAGCAATGAGGCCACCGTGACCGCGACCCGACCGCGGGTGCTTTTGTATCAGCGGAGAAAGTCATTGCTCGTAAGCCACCCTGGCTGGCAGAACCGCAGCTCGGCAACATACTCTTTTTTTTTTTTCGCTTTTCTTTTTAGATCTCGACAGTAATTTTGTTTCCCCATATGAAGCCAGCTGCCTGGTTGCGACGATAACACAAGTATTGAAGCAGCACAGAATCGCTTGGTTATCCCTATATTTCGAGCTATTAAGTGTCATAAGACATTGTAGTGACGCTGCTTCCCTTATTAAATTGTTCGCAGTTGAGATTATGTGACTTTGTTACCAGGCTGCATGCACCTGCCTGTTTCGTTAGATTTACATGTCCTCGTGATGTATTTGATCCAAGTGAGCTCCGGAAACGTTCGATGAGGCCCTCAATGCAAGTGTTAGGTAACAAGGAAAGAAAACAGGAATTGACTTGCTGTCCACTCACTAGCCTTTTAGAGGTCTGAGAGTACTTCAAACCCAGGTTCTATTGAGACCGTGTAATACCGCGTAATTTTATTGAGCTTATATGGGGCACTACATACTTTTATAGACACCATACGATACCACTGTCAAGCTTCCAGCATGATTTTAGGCATATATGCATGTGTGAATGCTGATACAGCCTAAAAGATGAGCTAGTTTTATCACGTCGTATAGAGCGCTTCGGCCACTTGCATGTTTACAATGAGTACTTCATCATTCGTTGCTCATGGCAACGCTTTCGATTTCTCACTTTAGTGAGAAATCTAGATTTATCTAGAAAATCTCTATGAAGTTTGGTCGCATCGATCGCAGTTCTCCCATCCTCGATAAGCAACCTTTAATTTCAAATGCACATACACTAACCTCCTTCTGGTCACTTAAAAGCGATCTTCCCATAAGCCGTCAAGGTCTGAAGCAAAGGGTGAAAGTACCACTATATATTCGCTCGAATGAGCCGCATTCGCTAGGCAAATAAATTAAATTAAATTAAGGGCACACCTATAAGAACTCCCCGTCGATGGCAGGTTATGGCTGTCACATCTTGTCTCGCCTCAATCATTGCGCCCACTTTTTTTTCTTTTTTTTTACACACAGTAATGCAGAATTAAACGCGCATACGATATATTTAACCACCGGTGAAGCAGACGTCTTATGATTCATGCATTTTCATGGGATATCTGCGAAAATAAAAACGCAGTAATACTATTATATAAGCTCTTGCGAATCCAATGTTCCAGAATGGAATAGGATTCGATAAACTTTGAGCAGTGAAAATGGTCGGAGCAAGAAATTTACTCTGACATGAACGCTAAAACAAGGAGGTCACATTGAGCGAAAGAAAAATATATTAGCTTCCTTTCGCGGCCGATGGCGGTGCACGCTCTCTGTTAGTCTCAGAAATAGCGTGCTGCCTAACTGAACACCGATGCGGCAGTGTCCATACATTCAGGTATTGGTGAAAGAGTGCATTTCCTGACGCTGTGAGCCACAATAAAATCGACAAGAATGCACAGCGCGGAAAGCAATTAAAATATTCCTGCTTAATGAACACTGGCTACATATTCCGACATTGACCTGCTTCTTGCATCTGCGCCACTTATTTAACTCTTGAACGCGACAGTGCTAAACGCTCCCTTCGGCGAAAAGTAGAGAGTCGGCGCCCAGTCGAGAAAATCATGATTGGTTGAGATACATGTGACGTCAGAGCCACAGCAGTTTGCTGAAAACAAAAACTTGTTGGTCACGCACTAGAAATGAACCTCTATCTTAACTGAGCCGCGGCCGTGCACACGCTATGCCTATATAACCGATAACTTTTATAACTATAACTTTTTAACTATAACTATATAACTTTTTCTACCATTTTTCTGCGTCCCTATGCGGAAAAGGGATGTCCTAAACGAGATTTAAAAATTACAAGGGTTCAACGCTGCTGAACCAAATATTGAGAGAAAGCATTAGCTGCGGGTGACCGAGCATTCTTCTTCTCTTTTTCTTCTTCGTCAGCCCACATATAAAGCCCCGCTTTAACCAACCCGTAAGAACGTGCCTTAGTGGCCTATAGGGGTAACGTGAATGCCAGGGTCCTAGCAGGCTGATTCTGACATAACCATCCCATGTGAAACGAGAGACCCAAGTTTTCAGCTCCTGCCAGCCCACATATAAAGCCTCGCTTTAACCAAGCCGCACGAACGTGCTTGACGTCACGTGTCACGTGAGCACCAGCTGCGCCTCTAGCGCGCCACGCCGACCGCTATTGTGTCACGTGGGGTGTAACGTCACGCGCTGCGCCATGGCTGCGACCGCGCTACGCCGACCGCTTGAGTTGGTAGCCCAGCTCTCTCCCTAGTATCACGTGGGGTCTGACGTCACAGCGTCACGTAGGTGCGGCCACGCTACGCCGACCGCTTGAGTTGGTAGCCCAGCTCACACCCTTGTGTCACGTGGGGTGCGACGTCAAAGCGTCACGTGGGTGCGGCCTCGCCACGATGAAGGCTCGAAACCTACAGTAGTATTTCTTTCGCAATAAAACCTTTTGTAGCCTCTTCAAATGTCTTGACACCAATGTTAGGACGATATATTTAAGGGCCATCTTTTCATAAACTACAATCTTTACCATTGTGTTACCCTTTCTCTATGCACGCGTATAAACACCTCCCCAGACGCAGACTACGGGCATTTTGCATGTAGGCTTAAGAATTTTGTGATGCTGACCAGCTCACGTTCGGTGCATCTTCCTCACGTGAGACTCCTCGGATGCCTCTACCAGACGGAGAATCTTTGCATTCAATACAATCTCCATCTCAACATTGAAGAGCTGCGTATGTACATATGCAAACTGTACCGGAAGCAGCGCCAAGTCAAACTGTGAGCCGCCATAAAATGCCCCAACATCAAAACTGCACTACCTTCTTAACCTCATACATCTTTCCTCTATACCAGCGATTCACTCATCCATCAGAATGCTATTCAGGTACGCGCTCAGGTTGGCGCACCACTTAATGCTTTAAGAGGAGGCGTAGTGTAAAAGACATTCTTTAAATTAGTAGTTCCTCGACGCTGGTTATTGCATTACCTTCCTCCATTTCAAGGGGTTTTCGACACGCCTCCTTGAGTAGGGTTTTGCGGGCGACACAGCCCGCTTTGATCTTCCTCGCGGGGGACACGCGAAAATCTGTCGCACCCGATCAGAGTACCGAGCATCCGGGGCAATAAAACCTGAAGGGTTTGATGCGGTCGCGCAAATCACATCAAAGGTGCCGACGGGAAAGTCTCCTCGTCGTCTTATTTTTTGTTTTCTTCTCTTTTTTTTTTCTACAAAGCCACATCTGCTTTTTGATTGCAGCCTTGATTGATCGCTGTAAAGGGGGAAGGAAAAGTAGAAGGGCGGGAGGAAGAAACGCAATAAGCTGAAACTGCTGCTTGCTGTATGTTTCGATGTTTATTTTCTCGCTGTTCCGTCTGCCACCGTGGCTGAAGGTGTATGGCGCTCGACAAATGTGAAGGGTAACCCTGGTTCTATACCATTTCAATACCCGTAAACTGTGTGACGTTGGTGCAGTTAATGAAGCCCAGGTTAAGTTAAGATAGTTACGGTGCCCTCAATTACAGCGTCGTTCGTACGGGGAACCAATTTTGGACACCAGATCCTATAAACGAAGCAAGCTGATTCACTAAACCGTTTTCGTTATTGTTGCTGGTTGTGAGTACTGCGACAAAAATTGTTCGCTAACTTAGTGACACAATGCTCCAAGCTGGTGTTATTAAGTGGTTTATCTACTTATCTGACGTGTGATCTTCGTTTTGATTGTAAGGCGAGGCACATTGTGATATTAAAATTGTACGATTATTAGTTTTTGCGAGCCCCACAGTAGCGGAATGAAATCGTTCCCGTCATAGCATAGTCAGCCTTCTCCGCGTCTTGTACATTGTCGTGGTACGGACTCAAGTCTTGAACACAGCGTTTAAATCTGGCCACATATCCTGTTACTCACTCTGCTAAACGGTGAAGAGTTATGAGTCGGTAAAATATTAATGTTCGTAGTAAAACCAGATACGCAATTAACTTTATACTGACATATTGGTGCAGCTTTCTACCAGAAGGTTCCCCATGGACAAATACTCTAGACAAATACTTAAGAAGAATACGTCGCAGTCACTTTCGGTCAGCAGAAAAGCAATGGCTGAGCTCTCAAACTACCGGCAATGTGGTTGGCTCGTACGAATATGACGCACTTTAAAAGTCTTCTTAATCCACAGAGCGCATCGCTATACGCAAGTGCACACAATCTTCTACACACTAGATACGAATTCCCCCAAACCGGAGTAAATGTCTTGTCCTATAACGTCCTCCCTAAACGAGGTTAGATATAGAAGGCCCGATTTGGGGTAAACTTTTACCCCGAGAAAGATGGAGCGCTTGGGAGTGGCCGCGGAAGTTCATTTAGGGTTGATTTTCACTCTCCATAAAACGTAGCAGTTACGACATGAAGAGGGAGGTGATATGGGGTAGATTTCTACTCCCAAATATGCGGAGCTTTTACGGTTTTTATAGGGAGCAGGTACTCACTGCCAAAAAATACGTTCATTCGCGGCTGATATTAGACGTTTTTACAGCGGCCTTCACCAATGATATCAGTTTCGATTTAATTTCGCACAGAGCGCTCACCGCCGTCATGTGTAACGGTTCTTTTCTGTCGAGTAAGGGATGCGCTGTGTATGTTCGCTTCATCTATGTGCACGGCGCCACGATCTCACCCCCCCCCCCCCCCCCTTCCCCCGACGTCTTCAAAGAGGTAAAGGCAGCGATCTGATGTGCTTGACCTCTGGCGTTTTCACCCTGTTCCTAAATTATAGGCGGAACTGTGGTGTTTGGTAAGACTCTGTGAAAGACCTAGAAGGCGTGGTATATCAACTTGATATATTCTACCAACATCTTTAAGAAATAGTGCTGCAAGGAACAAAGGGATGATGTCAAAAGAAAAGCGCATCAGCTGCCTTTACATCCTTCTGAATATTGGCTTTGCTACATTGTGGTGTCATACATGCCCGCGCAGCCTATCATCGTATTCAGCGGAAACAGAACGAGGTCCATGGCGGCAATTTACGCTTTGTTATTACGAACTTCAATCTAACCTACCAGCAGTGACAATGGCTGCCGTCTAAACATCCCATATTAACCTTCGATCCCGCTCTATCGTGCTTACTGCCCGGCTGTAAAACATTACACAAACCATACAAGGAACCGAGGAAGTAAAATTAGAAACCATGTAAAAGGTCCGGGCTCAGCATGAAGTTTGTGGGCATGAGAAAGATGTGGCTTCCATTCCAAACAGCATTCACAACTTAAGAATAAAATAATGAGAAGACAGAAACTGAAAAAAAAAATAATATTGAAAGCAGACGCAAACATGAAAAGTTGTGGCGAAACTTTTACGCATCACGCTTCGGCATTCTAAACTTTCTCAGGCATTCCGCTCAGGAAATACGACGGTTCTTTAGTTCCACGCGCAAATGCACCAGCGGCATAAGGTAAAAAATTTATGAAGTGCTTCCTAATTTTAATTCGGTAAGGCGTAACAATGGTTTTCTATCTAAAACGCGTCCCCCAGTGTTATGCTAGGTACTGTGAACTTACATTTAAGAAAATAAATTGTCAGCGCCTAACGCCCAAACACAATCAGTCAACACAAAAAAGGGACGAACATGAAGAAGGGGCAGGGCCATTGAAATGCAATTTCGTTTGAGAGAATACCAAGCGATTGGTAATTTTTATTTATGACAGTGATGTGTAATAAAAAAAAAAGCAATTTTTCACAGGAAACAGTCAACTTTAAACTGTGGCGAATAAAAAGGTAATCAAATTTCTGACCAACCGTGTGCATGGCAGTTTCTGCTTCAAAGCCAAAAAAACACGCTTCAGAAACATCTGGTGAGACAAAAAGCAGTTCGGGTAACACACACAGAATAAAAATTTTTCCTCGGGGACTGCAGCTTAATGAAAAGCGACCAGTTCAAAACAATCAGTTTTAGCATTGCATGCACCCAGTTAAGCGATCAGACAAGAAGGTTACGAATGGCTGCAGATGTTAAATATACGCATGGAAACAAGAGTGATAATTACTCATGACAGTGCTTAATTGAATAAAAATGCCGAAAAGCTACCTCCACTCTCAACAGCAAACATCAGTGCAGACATATGACAAGACTAGCACAGAGCGCGCGAGCTGGGCTCGGCGAAATTTAACGCAGGTGTTTCACTCACAATGCACTAATGATGCGTCGTTCGAACGCAGGCGTATAATCATGCAAATGATAAGAGCTACGCGTCATAAAAACAGTATACCTGATCGAATACACCTCTTTGTTCTGAAGCACCCTAAAGCACTCTTGACTGCCGGTTCGACGCGATTAAGGCGCCAAACAGAAAAAATACGGATGCGTTTTTCCCACCAGACAGACAAAAGCAAAAACGCTTACGATAATATTTTTCGCCCAGAAAGACACAAGACTGTGTTTCAAGCATAACTTTCGGGCTGCTATATCACGGCAGAAATATTCCGCAGGTCAGGAGCGCGACAAAGCACACACAAGAACTTGTATCCGGTGCGAACACAACGACGTCGAGTCAGAGCGAAGCAAAAGCCAACACACCGTTCACGACATCCACTAAAGTGAACAACTCGTGCAGGTGTCTTTTCATTCACAGTCGCACTTGGAAATGATTGGAGGCTTACGCGAAGGTGTCGTCTCCCCTCGCGTATTCATTTAAACTGTGGTCGCAGGAAATTCGGATGGTTAGCAGAGCTTGCCATGGAGGAGCAATTTGAGAGCGTTAGGCCTACCCCTACGCATTGTCCGCTTCACTCGATGCAACACAATCCTTAGTGTCACTCGTGCAGGCGTTTCCAGTCTCACGCCGAACCGGCCCGGCTCTATTCAGCGGCGTGATTCGAGATGTTAGGCCTACCTCTAAGCAGGGCTTGCACCGCCGCCCTCGCTCGGCGCGCAGCACGAAGCTTGCGCCGTCTGCTGTTGAGTGCATCTCTCGCCGAAAACAAAACTTGCCGCTTCTAAAGCGAACATGATAAAGCAAATACGCAAAAGCATACTTTCTACCAGCGTACGCTTACGGAACACAATGCAGCGTCTGTTCGGCCTTTTTCTATCTCAATTGCCACACCTGTTTTGTACACCGTCAAAAATAGTGCAATCAGAGCTCCCACAAAACTCCTCCAGAACTCCACGGAAGACCAGACGGAGTGGTTTCGGGGTCCACAAGGCGGAGTTCGTTCCCATAGCACGGACTTAAAAAGCGCTTGGCTGATGTTAGTGCTCCTATTTCATCTATTTAGTGTTTAGTTTGTAGCTTTTAGAGCGAAGGGTGCTTGTAGTGTCGCAGTACTCAGCGATAGAGACAAACATTTATATATAATGAAACGCTTGTGCAGTAGGAAAGGTTTGGCCTGCTTTATTTCGTAATTAGTGTTCATTCTATAGGATGAAGCGAAATTCCAGCTTATGCAGAGGCACTTGAAAGGTCCTTTGTTGTGCACCTCTTGGTCAAGGCACGTCTCCGAGTGGACTCTAAACAAACGCCGCCTTCAGCTTTTGCGCTGGCGTAGTTTGCTTTGTGTAATTTGCAACTTATCTTTGTCTTCGTCACCGTTCCTATGGAAGATTGGGAGAACCGAACTCGCGCGCTGATAAAGAAAGTGCATTATTTGCAGCTAAGGTTCGTGTTACCTTCTTTGTGGGAGCCGGCGGGAGAGGGGGAGCAGAAGATGCCATTCGGGCTATCAGGTCCGTGCTGCAGAATAAATCAAATTCTGCATATAACAAAATAACGGCTTGAGAGGCTAGTTGGTGCATCATCGTATTCAGATATGTGGCGCAAACAAAGACAAACACAGGAGAAGATCCACAACACACGCGCACACTACCAACTGTAAGAAGAACCGGAAAACACTTCCTCTTGCCTGAGGTGCCTGAGTGTAGAAGAGGAAGTGTTTTCCGGTTCTTCTTACAGTTGGTAGTGTGCGCGTGTGTTGTGGATCTTCTCCTGTGTTTGTCTTTGTTTGCGCCACATATCTGAATACGATCTGCATATAACGTTTGCTCCAGTTGATCCAAAAGTGTCATTACTGTCACACTCCTCCCTGACCTGGCGAGTTTTCCTTTGGACTTAACCTCAACTACAAAAGAACAAGGATTGCCGGTCAAAGGTTGTTTGTATTGCAGCGCGCATTAGTCACATTTCGCGTACGCTATGGCTTTCGTAATAGAGGAACCAGTCATAAAATAGAATGGTAAGGGAAGAGACGTACACTACGACGACTGTACTGCAACTGTGCTTTATTGAAAAACAGAAACCTCCCAGCATGGCTGAAAGGTGCTTTCAAAGCTTGATACCGCATTCTAAATGTCACCGATGAATTTTCTGGCCAACATTATATATGGCTTCTAGAACTTTAACTAACGTTCCTTGACGATTGGCATCTATGCTGGATGTTCTTATTTCTAGGAATGAAGGCACCTTTTCGAGTCTGTGTACTCAGAGTTGGTGAAAAGAGCCATTGCTGACAATTGATTTCGCAATGCACTAAAGAAAAGCTGCCACCACGCAGCTTTTACTGCTAATTCCAACGTTTGGAAGCCGCTGGGTTCCCTAGAGCTATTTTAAAGGCGGTGGCTAAAGCATTTTTTCGGGAGATAAAGAAGAAACATGTAAAGCTTGGTGAGAGTGGTGCGTCTGAACAAACAAATGGGAGGTTATGCCGTACATTCATAAGGTAGCCCACGACTTTATGAAGATTGCTGTTAAACATGGTCTTGACATTGTGTTTTCCGCCCCCTGTAAGCTCTTTGGATTATGCTAGCGCATCTCAACAGGCAGCCCAAGGAAACCAGTTCGTTCGAAAACATGTTCACGCCATGTACCGTGGGTGGGGTCTATAAATTCCTGCTTACCTATTAATAGGTAAACATTGGTCCAGTATATCAATGATTACATGTGTGAACACCACAATTTCATGTACTCCTCGGATGACGGAGTTAATTTATCTCTACATATTAGGAAGTGTCTGTGCTACCCTCTCTTGAGCAATCTCACCATTATTGCCAGGGGTCCAGAATAAGCAGAGCGGGAAGTTTCTGAGGTTTCTCTCATCATAACGAATAGAGATAACTGTATCAGCTGTACTTCAGTGCACTCGATGCAAAAAGAATTTGTCTTCCGAGTTTGCCAGTAATAGGTTGGAGGTGCTTTCTCGTGTATTTGTCTGGAATTGATTGTACTGCGATTGCTATGTTAGCCTCGCTGGGAGTTTTCCAATAAAGCACGGCTGCAGTCCAGTCGTCGTGAAGTCTCTTATTTTGTCCTTGTCCTTCTTGACTGGTTCCTCCTCTCTTCAAAATGTACCAACTAGTCCAGATGTCATTTTATTTTGCACGACATTCGGCTACATAGCCTAAGGCCGAGGGCGCAACCGGCCAGGGCGAAAGTATTTCAATGGAGAAGAAATGCACGAATCTCCGTGGGCTATTATACGGTAAAGAGCCACAGGTGATTCAAATAAATCTGGATGACACCACTATGGCGTCCTTCATATAGCCCATCACTTTTCGCTTCAGGGCGTTAGACTGCTGATACTATACCGCAATAGTGCTTTCAGTTCAATAAAGCACAATTACCATGCATTAATTATATCACAGTAGATATTGTTATAAGTTATGGGAAGTTTGTCAGCTGCATCGAGAACTATATATTGCCAAAGCGCATACTCTCTGTTCTGCTAATTCGTGTGTGGTTTGGTTTGGATGTTTTAGGTTTGTTTTGTTTTACAGTGTATAGCATCTCTTAACGACATCGGTTGTAAGTGACGCCGCGGTGAAGGTAAACGGAAATTTCGAATATATTGGGATCTTTGACGTGCACTCACACAGCACGGCGCACGAGTGCTTTATATTCTGCCTCAATCGAACATGCCTCCTCTGAATCAGCAGTCGCGTCCTCTTACCATGCAGGCACCAAACAGGGGTATCTAATTCGTCATTTTTCATGTAATTATGCATCGATGCGAATTCGTTATAAAAACATCATGAAAAAAAAAAAAAGCGGAAAGGAAAGACTGACTGAGGTGAACTAATAAAAAGGAATTCACTAGTTAAGATTTACAAACATTTTTGCACGTTGCGAAGGGGGTGTACACTATCTCCCTGTGGAAGGAATGTTTTAATGGTATTCAGCTACTTCAACATAAAATATGGTCAAAATTTGGTGCGGTCTACATTCAAACCGAGCTTGCGAAATCATTTCTACAACATCGTGTTAAATAATTTCAAAATGAGACAGACAATCTTTTTTATATCTGCCAAGATTTTACCATTGATGTCAAGCCCCCTCAGACCAGGAAGCCGTGGACCTAAGGCCGATCGAAGAGACTACGCTGGTCATCCAGGCTAGGGCAGGGCAATATAGCCTCCCTCTTGTCTTCGGTTATCTTTTTGGTGCGGATGATTCCATGCGGTTTCTTGCATGCCTTCATATTTCTTGTCATATTAGGTATTTTGCAGAATGCACTCTCATACCTGTAGATGCATGGTGGGCGAGGTCTCTTATGACTGCTTCTTTTTTGGTATTTTCTGATTAGTTTCGGGTAGGATGAGGAATATATTTTTTCTCACGTCTGTACTGTACCATGATGACGGTATATTTTCTTAATAAGCTAAGGTGTTGTGAGAGAAAATAATTTAGCTCCGTGACAGACTGCCCGATAGCGAGACAATTTCACGACAGACAAAACAAGATAGAATGGGTGCTGGTCGTTAGTGTTTGCAGTGGATATCGTTTTTCAGCAAAATGAATGGCATATCACAGATCCGGCTGACTGAATATAAGACTTGGTGATGCACATAACATAAATATTGATTGAAACGACTGCTTCTGAAAATGGGGAGCGTGAAGAATCAAAAATTAAAATTAGGCAATCGTCATCTCTACGTTTGTTCCTAAAGGAAAAAATATAGAAAAAGGAGAGTTCAGTAGACAGCAAAATGCAGTGTGGACGGAAATGGTGTTTCATTATCCAGATGATCGTTCAGCAGCACGCGGCTGAAACAGCCTACAAAACACGGCGGGAAACGGTTTTTCAAATTTTAAATCGCTGCCCCCCGCCCGGAAACGCGATGGCGGGAATTATTAACACATGTCCCCAAGTAATCGATTTTGTAATATATTTTGCGCATTGCAAGTTTTACACTTCAATGCCCCAAATGTTTTTGGATATTTTTAATTGTGCAAAGGAAATTCGTGACAATGAAATTCCTTGAGTCACCGTTGGGCATATTTTTATCATCATAAAGCAGAAAATACTTAAGCCTACTACAAATGAAGCCGTAATATTTCCGCAATTAAGAAAAAACTATTTCCGAGACGTCAAGGAACGGAAGCTGGTGACTCGTCTTTATAATAAGCCATGTTTTCAAGTTATTCCTATTCGGTTTTTGTTGTAATTTCATCATAAGTTTTTCTGCCGAGCCAATGACCAAATTGTTCAAATCAAAAACAGCTTTCGACAACACCTAGGAGAAGCTATTACTGGAAAGGCTTACACGTTTTTGACAGCGCTTGCCGGGGCTGCAGCATTAATTTTTTATACCTTCAGCTAAGTAGAGTTTCATTCATAGATGATTTTTTACGTCGGCCCTGTTGGCATTGTTTATTTATTTTTCTCAAGGCGCTTCGTGTCAGCCTCCGCTTTTCGGTCGATCGCCACCTCCGTTTTTACCGCCGAAGGCCATTTGTGTTTTGTGCGCTTTATGGTTTTTTGTTCACACCAGAGCGGCCTCACCCAAGGGTGCACGAAAACAGCACTCACGAAAGCCAACGAGTAAAAACAAAAAAAATTTAAATGTCAAATCAGCGGTTCGATGAGGCTCTGAAACATTCTATACATAATTCATATGGTGCAACGGCAGAACTGCTGCTTTATCCTGCGATGGTATCGACTCCGTGGCCGCGTACTGAAAACGACTACGTCGCCTTTGGGCGGAGGAGAAAAGTCTCCCCCGTGTGTAGTCCAAGCACTTACTCTCGTACGTTTACTGAGTGTCCGATAAGGGAAGAAAGAGCACCCTTGTTATTGTGGGCACGCGTCAGCCTGCGGCGAGCATAATAACGCTTTAGCGCCAGGAGAATGCCTTGGCTCTTTTAGCATCTCTGCAGAGGCTAGCAGCGCGGAACCTGCTTCGTTCCAAAACTTCTCTCCTGGCAGCTAGATTTAAGCTGCAACACGAAGGGCTTGTTTGTACTAGAGATTATACAAAAAAGAAAAAGTTGGGGAAAACATAAGCCCTGTCGCTAACACGCGACAGGGTTAATGACTTTCGCCTGCGGGTAGTCTTTCACTTGTGTGTTCGCGCAAACTTATTTGTTACACACACACGTGCCATTAACATACTCATAGATAAAAAACCAGCTCTTTGGCTGAGCCATATGAGCGTGCATACAAGTCCTGACATTAGCATGTCGGCCTAGACATTCAAAGGTCTGAGAGGGTACGATTCCCATGAGAGGAGCTATCGGAGTTTCCAGGCTCCTGCCGTATTGTGTGGGCCTATGACGTCACACAACCAGTCGACCAATCAATGGCCTGTCGATCGTCACCTACAGGGTAGGTGGTAGTCTGTCGTAATTTAGCCCTCGACTAAAGTAGCGTTCGGGATGCGTCCCGAGGAACGGCACATTTCACCACAAGCGGAGCATTATCGCTGCGTTCATACAGTTTTTCGTCCTCTTCAGTGCCTAGTGGTGTCATTGCGTAATTACGATATTGCCACTCGTTTTAAATACGCATTATATTTGGTGTGAGGTGTAGGCTGTCCTTGGGGTCAAAAAATAGGTTATATCAAACCGTTTTCTGAAAATTCTACAATGCGAAGGCATCTCTTGCCTTGTGGGTGGCGTGGGCAGTATGTGTAACCATGACCTGTGGATAGGATATACCCTTAAGAGTTACGAAGAAAATAGGAAATATATGGAGTATTATACGGTGTGCAAATCAAATTGTAAAAGCCACACTGCAGTATATATGTTTGCATGCAAATATATCATGAACTTAACACAAAAACTTCCTCCTTTTATAGACAGTCTTTTCGTGGGGCTCAAATTTAATTTAGGTGATTTTACGAGCCCTCAACCGCGAAAATATAAACGAAATGTAAAAGCTCAAACACTATATGCACCCCCGACCACGTGATTTGGCAGTCGAGAGCCTTTTTTCCTTTCCGCTCCTACAGATGGCGCTGCAGTGGCCTCAACAAGGCAGCGTTCAATTTAACCTCAGTCTTCTGGACTATACGCACGCGCGCTGCTCGGTGCTCCGCAGAGCTATGTAAGAACCTGGTAAACGTATAGTAGTCGCTGGGCTGCCAATCGCAGATGCCAGGCCTAACCTGACCACCTTGCGGATGGTGTGAGCCGATTATTATTTCGGATATCTTAAAAAAAATCACCGAATAAAAAGGAGCAGTGACCTTGACGTAATTAAGTTTAGGTGTCCAACCAAACGTGAGACAGATATTGCCCCTTCCTTTTCCCAGAACGAAAAACTTTGAAAATTAAAATCGAGAAGTGAAAAGGTGGTGCAAAGGGGCCATCGCATCAACTCTCAAGGCGAAGTGTGAGTGCTACACTTATTGGAATACTCAAACCATGCACAACCTTGCTTAACACAGCTTTTGCTCGTATCAATGTAGGTTCAACCCATGCCTAAACGCCCGCAACGTTTTTTAAGGATCCCATTGTCCGGAACGAAAGATTTCGGTACCTTGACAAAATGATCGTGTTGTTGTAGCCCGTGCGGTGCTACGGACATAACCTTTGGGAACTTTCCATGCCAACACGGACATAAGGACGCCTTTAGGACAACAACGATGCATCTGGAAATAATAAAACTCGAGAAACGAGCACGTTTTACATTTTGCGTGCGAAAAACGACAACAGTTTGCAGAAAACACGCGTTTAGTACCACGCATAAGACTTCAAAGCTTTTCCTTCAAGTTCACTCTGAATGTCCTTGAACTTAGTTGAAGGTCAGTATTATAAAATAGCAGCAATGAATCCATTCAGCAAAAAACAAAATGCCTGCATAACAACAACACCAACCGTATAACTTGGTTTTTATGTGAAACAAGTAATGTAAACGACAAAAAAAAAGGCAATAAAAATAGCATAAATCGGCAATGTGGAAGAACTCAAAGGTCATTGGTAAGAGTTGGACCAATCAGTGTTGGTCTGGCGTACTGCATATGTTAGCCCGGCCACAAAAGCCACACAGCTCGAGACAGAGTTGATGAAAGATGAAGTCGAGCGGGCGCATTAAATATCGTGGCGTATTCGCGTACGGTACCACGCTTACTCGCAATGACTCATTTTCGTGGAGTCTCGCTTAGCTAAGAGTATTACCAAAGGGTTATCAGCATTGCCTTCGCCGCAGACCGTCATCACTCAGCGCTGACATGGAACATTTCGCGACTCTGTACCACGGCTGACTGTGTACGGTGCAGTTGTGTATATGCTAGGCCTTGGGTCGCTGCCCAGTCCAACATGCAACGATCAAATCTTGTAGCTTTTGGCATGCAGGTTGGTCGTAGCTATATTGACTAGCTCGTTCGAGACGTCTTGATTTTCAATACTAAGAGCACAGTCAGTCTAATGACCCTGTTCTTTTGTGAGAACAGGCGTACTTTCTTTTTTCCTTCCTTCCTTTTTTCCATTGTTTCCGTTTTTCCTTCTCCATCTACCTCTCTATTTCAATCTTTCTTCTGTTTTTGTTAATTTTGTTTTCCTTCTGTTTCCTACTAAGTTCGATTTTTCCTCTTCATAATTCATTCAGCCCTTTTGTACTTTCACTTTCCTTCGTTCAAGCTTTAGAAACAAAATAAACAAATGTTCTTCCCACAGCCAGTGGGAAATCGAGCATAAACGTTAAAATAAGACAGGATTCAAGCTGACCTTTTAATACGCGAGACAACAGAGCCAGTTCTCTGTGCATCTGTTCCTTGTTGCTTCAGTGCACTGCACAGTTTTGTCAGGGGGAGTTACACGGACTCGGCTCGGCATTCCTAGAGTAGGGGTGACATGGCGAGCGATTCACGGAAGCGCGATATGCTTCCACTTAATGGGTACGGATGGGGCAGCACTTGCAGAGCGTACCCTGCTCCCTGCCGACCACCACTGTCGTGGACATCGATCGGTAATTTTCACGAAACTCGCCTCCGGGTCCCAAGAGTTCTACTCATCTCTGTCGTAGAGCCCATCTGCGATCTCAGTCTGGGCGGGATAGGACAATTCGAAGGCGCATAGAGGGAGTATTGAAGGCGTTGAGAGTGGGTCAGATGGCGGATAGATTTCTGAAACTACCGTAACCAGATGTTGCCGGGCTAGTTGCTCTAACATCTTTTAAAAACTAGAAAAAGACCTTGGCGCCAAACAATTTAATACACACAAAAGAGAGTGACAAGAGAACCACGCACAGTCCGTTGCCTGTCCGTGTCCCCTTGTATCTCTCTTTTGTGTGTGTTAATTTTTTTGCGCCAGGGTCTTTACCATAACCGTATATTGAGTAAAGTATGAACGAGACTGTTGTAAACAAGAGTATTTCTTATCAGTCAAAAAGTGACAAAAGAATTGGCTGCCGTTTCCTGTTTCGCATAGGTCCTAAATCGGCAATTAGGTGCTGTTTTACCTTACCGTTACCATCAGTATTACTATAACTGCTGCGCGGAGCGAACAAAAGAAAGTCTAACACCAGTTGGCGGAAGATTTAATTGTGAACAGAATACGAGAACTTGAACACATGGAAACCCCGACCTCTGATGCGATGCGATGGTATCAAGGACTGTCGTCATCGTCAAAGGTGGACGGGCGGTCGTAGTGCTCAGCCCTTTACCGTAATCTTTGAATTTGCTGTCTATCTTGCTTTCTTCTCAGAAGACATCGTTAATTTTATTCGCAGTATTTTGGTTAAAAGCGAGTGGGTAAAAGCCAACGTCTCTGACTGCGAGTAGATTGAATATCTATTACGTGAGAGCAGGAGCGCTCGTTAATTGCGATAACCTTCCACTTAAAATGGACGTCTGTTCGCATTACAGCTGAAAGAAGTTTTATTCATTTCTTTCCTCACTGCCTGGTTACAACCGGTTGCTTTTAATACCCTTTTTGCTATATGATGGTGAAACGTTCCGACGAAATTTTACCAGATCATCTTTACCCATACTCTGAAATATGACACAATGACTTCTTTCCTAATAACAATGGTCAGCTTTGGCAGCACATTGTCGCCGGTAATCACAAGGATTAGAATGTTCGGGCGCCGATACCGAGGTCGTGGGTTCTAGCCAGGCTGTGGCGGCCGCGTTTAGATTTAGGTGGAATACAAAACGTCCACCTATTTCGCAATTCCAGTGAAAGAACTCCAGGTGGTGTAAATATCCACAGCTCTCTAGTACAGCACCGTGCGTAGCCGATTCCTTTGGGTCGTCGACCCGAAACACAAACTGACTAAACTGAAAACTGAAAAGACAAAATATGGCCAACAAGATAGGCAACAATACAGTAGTTTGTTATACTGCCTGCTCAGCACCCCATTTTGGATAATGAACCAAAGGAGGAAACAGGATAACCATGAACAACAACCCACTTTCTGTGCGCTCCTTTCTATATGGCCCCTTTTTTAGTCTGCCGTATCTTCTAAGACTGACAGTCAATCCCACTAAATGCAAACAGCAAGTGTTCCTAGCCTCCCGCTGCTTTCACCGTGCACGCTAGGCCTCCGTCTGAACCAAGTGCTCAGCTAGCATCGCGGACTCGTAGGGGCCATTTCTCCTGCATCGCCATCTTATTGCCTGGAGAGGAGAAAAACGAATTTTGCAACAGGTGTTAAAAGTTGATGCTGAAGAAAAAATGCAACTTTGCAACAAATTTATACCATTATTATTTCAGTATGAAGGCAAATAAAGCGCTGCACTCAATTTGTCTTTACTAAACAAACCTTCTACTTACGACGCTAAGTTTTCAATTTTTGTTCCTTACACTTATGCTCGTATACTTCTAAAGCAGAAACTGTATTGGTAGCAGATAATTGTTGTGGTTCCTGGTGCTGCTGTTTGCAGGTACACGCTCAAAACAATATGATGGATACTTAATCTTGCAGGGTATGACACGATACCGTAGGCTCGGCATTCAAGAGCATTTTAAGGTTGATTGTGATATCACCCGCTTATATGAAAGAAGCAGCTCGAGTTGGTAGCTTCTGCCTAAACTTAACGTCAGTCAACCCTAGGTTCAGTCAGCGCGTGGCCATGCCAGCTGCTAGCGACAGCCCGAAGCGCCGTGCTGGTGATTTCTCGCTCACAACGCCAACGCCGACAACGCCGACGCCTGATGTTCTGGTGAACGGAGCCGTTAAAGCTGTCGCGTTGAACCCGAAGCCCGGAAGAGAAGTGACAGCTGCTCAGCGTGCCTCGGAACATAGGTCAGTGGAAGTGACATTCTGAAACTAGGAGAATAAAAGCTCTGCACTGAAGATGGTCACACGAGGGGGGACCTGTCATGATAGAAAAAACAATTAATTTGAAAATAATTTGGCAAAGGTTTAACCTTGCTGAGCCTAATTAACCAAACCAAAAGTGGCAGCACGTTTAGCTCAACCAACCTCTGATCGTCTATGTCTGGGCAAGCCACGTCCACTGGATGATCGGATCGAAGAAGCTACGGAGGGGTGTAGTAATACGGCGCAATATTTTCACCTATACACAAAAGCTATTCTTGTAAGAAACGCGATAATTTTAAAGGGCATGTTATACAAAAATAAATTCTAGGGGACACTTTAGATCACTGAACTACAAAGAGGCGAAAGCCTCTATCGCGCCGTGGTCCGAAGCCCTCCACTACGGCACCTCTTTCTCTCTGTTTTCACTCCCACCTTCATGATGATGCAATAGCGTAAGCTACCAGCCAACATATAAGGTCCCGCTTTAGCCGAGCCGTATGAACGTGCCTGGGTAGCCTAGTGATAACGTGAATACAAGGGTCTTGGCAGGCTTATTCTGATATCACCCTCCCATAAGAAAGGAGAGACCCTAAATGGCAGTTCCTGCCAAACGTAATGTCAGAAAGCCCTACGTCCAGTTAGTACTCAGCCATGTCAGCTGCTAGCTACCCCTAATTCCTCCTCTTCCTTCTCCTCCTTCTATTCTCCTGCTTCTTCCTCTTCTTCTTTTTTCAGTCTTTCCATATAACGGACGGACGATCACCGCGGGTATTAGCGCTTAAAGGCTCTCGCCTTAAAACCATCCAGTGCCGGCGTCGGCATCTTGAGCGAAAAATTCCGGACATGGCGCTTACAAATTATACCTGGCAGCTGGCATGGCCAAGCACTGATTCTTCGGTGGTGTGCGTGACTAACCGAGAACACATGATTTCAGAAAGTTTAGAGGAGACTATAACTCTGGTTGCTCACCTGTGGCGGGAAGGTAAAATAAAAATCAATCTCTCAGTACTCTTGTTTGCCGAGTTCATGCACGTAAACGTGGAATCGCTACAGCGTCATGCCCGTAAGTGCAAAGCGTAAGTGCCTCCCTAGATTATTTACATCTAAAGTAATGCAGAGGTACAAACATTTTTTTCACAAATAAAGCATTCAAAATATTTTTCTCGACCAATGTCCTCGCAACAAGCAGTGGTTGTTCAGCTACATATCTGAAAAAGAAATTACAACATATCGGCAAACCTTTCAGAATAAACGAATTAAATAATATTTCGTCTCGCAGCGCAACCTCATTCTATGTGCAAAGAATTCCACAACTGTTGTCGAGTTTTTGTGCCAAATTCAAGAGAAGAAATGTTTCCACATATAAAAGCGGAAAGTGAGAGCATAGTGACCAAAAAGGAAATACACGGCCAACCATGTTTAGAAAAATGTAGCGAATCTTTCCAGTGGGTGGTGAGTGGCCTACGGACAATGTAAGCGCTGTGCAATAAATTTCACATGCAGGGAGAGAGAGAGAGAGAGAGTACTTTGTTTCATTACCGTCATTAACGAACTATCGTGAACTAGGATTGCTGTCACTGAGTGGAGCAGAACAAAATCACAAGGAGGCGAGAAGGGATGCCGAGATCACTGGTCAACAGTTTGACATAATCTTGTGAGAGAAGTGAAGTCCTCTTGTCGAAATGACGACGAGCGGAGTGAGACTACCTGCACTACTTTTGTTCAATTCTGAAATGTGTCGTAGAGAAGCATAATATCGTCATGTATCTCTTCCTGGGTCAGAGTGGGGCGTATGAACTTCTTTTAATAATTGTGATGGTCTGCAGCTGCGTAAAAAGATAAGAGGCGCAGACGTTGTCCTAGATTTCCCTATCGCTTGCTCTAGCAAGAGCGTGCTATTTTAAATCCGTCTTACAAGAGGGCTACCTTTGTTGGATCCAATTGAAATGTTCGGAGTGTTTCATTTTTTTCTTCAAGTCGACTACATCGCCCGAAATAAATGCTTGATAAAAAAAGGAATGAATGACCAAATGAATTGCATCGTTAACTACATTCAGCGTTCTCAGTTTTTTTTTTTTCCCCGAGAGTGCTGTTTCCGCACGGAGGTGTCCTCGTAAATCGCGCCGCTTCCACCGGAGACCAGCCGGTGCCTCGACCATTCGCCGGGGAACACTGGAGGTTGCTGAAACACGTCCGCATCGTGGAATGGCGCATTTGCGTGATTTGCAGCTGCTGCTTGGCGAAAACACTGTACCCAAGAAGCAACTTCTACACACGAGAACGAGATGAGATTGGGGAAACACTAGGGTGCCTCTGACACGAACGTGCTTGGAACGAGCGTCAGCTGTAGCTACCACGGTGCAAGAGAGAGATAACTTTCACGCTCTGGCTAAGGGCTGCGAAAGCAGAAAGCGTTGTAATGAGGAGCAGGAAACGGCTGTGCACTTAGTGGAATGCAACAAACGACCTCCTCGCAAGAAAAGCGAGATAAGAAACTCGGTCACCCCCATGCTTTGCTCCAGTTCAACATCCCTGTTGCGTCTGAAGAAGTACTCATACTCGCGTACATCTTAAGAGGACGAAACAGGCCCGTTCGTACCGACATACAATATTTTCGGCCATGGCCAGACACAAGACTCAACATATGTATCAAAAGCGTCTTATACCCTCTTGAACAGTAATTAAAGGAGAAATCTTTCTGGGCTCACGGTTAAAATTTCGCGTTCGCGACATGTTCGCGAGATTCCGCGAGATATGCCCGCGAGACGTCGCAATAGTTTCTGACGTCGACATAATCTCCTCTTTCGGAGAGCTAGGCCTTCATTCTCGAATGTCGAAGAGAGGAGTCCTGATATGCCGATGTCGCCGACGATGGAGCCAAAGAAAAGAAATTAAAGCAAACACACAAACACGCAAGATAATGGTATAAGAGAAGAGGTGGAGGAAAGAGGTAGAATAGAAGGGACTTTCTATATTAAGCTCTTAAGAGAAGCTAAGTGCAACCCTGTAATTTTTTACTGCGCTCCTATAGACTCTGCATCGACGCATCGTAACGCATGCGACAACGATATTGATTAAACTTTGAAAGTGTTGAAGCATGTTCAGTTCTATGTGTAGACTAAAGTAATATCGCTAAAGGTCCACTAAACATGCTTGTCACCCAGAGGGAATCATGTTGTGTGTAAGCCAAAGCATCCTTGTTCAGTTTAACCACTGTAGTTCTAGCTTAACTGCCGCAGTGAGCCTCTCGGTGGGACTAAGAGAAATGTCTCGCTCAAATTTGAAAAGTCTCTCAGTATCTCCGGTGCGAGGCTCGCATCATCTTCTTCGTCATCAGCCTAGTCGGTGCATTATAATGCGAGATAAAATCAAGGAACAATAAATATGTGGGTCATAGACTGGGAAAACGTTTATTGCATAGGGCTTTGTTATTTTGCTTGGTCGGTTAGAGACTAACGGCTGTCTAGGTACGGCTGTCGTAAGAATCCTGCTCGAGGTACTGTTCTATTACGGGGAGACTCTATTTAGCACGTTTTGCGAAAGGCAGCCTCGTGTTCAAAAATAACAATGAATGACTCATATGCAATGCAAAAATATGCGTCCTGGGAACCAATAAAAACTTGCGGAAGTAATTATTATCTAGCAAGCGAATCCAGGATGCGCATAACAAAAATTAGTTGCATACGAGAAAAATATTTGATCGTCAAATATGGTATGCAGCAGGGCGAATATTTAAAAACATTGACGGCAAGATAACGTCAGACACTATGTACCAAAGCATGACTGGGTTCTCGTCCGCAGTCTTCCACGTCCTGTTTTGCTGAACACGTGTCGCGCTCGAAGATTCGCGTTTTATTCTCGCACCGATTTTCTTTACCCTGCTGTCAGAAGTTTCCCTTTGTGATGCTCTATATACCGTTTTTATCTTCACCTGACTAAAGCCAGTATTTCGTAACTCGAAATTTATGATGCAAGCCAAGCATTCGCGTAAGTCTCTTCGACACAGATCCCATATGCAGCCGGATATTGAACCGAGTGTCGTCTTATTCTGGATCTCTTTTCTTCGTGACAGGTACGCTCGCTTGATATTTTTTGCACTGTGGAAGCATAGGCTTCTTGTTATGAGCTCCCTCACTTGGCAGGTCATACAAACAACAAGAGAATTTTCACTGTATGCGATAGGCAATACCTAGCTTCTGCAGCCCGGAATAAGAAAGAACATGCATTTATCGCAGCTTGTAAGGTGCGGGCTGTTCGACATTGGGCGTGAGACGACAGCAAGCTTCATAAAACGCGTGCAGGTGTTTTGGTGTCGCGTCGAGGGCATCTGACCTGTAAGTTTCACATGAATTTGCACTATTGTAAATATTGCGCGTGTTATCAGGAGAAAAAATCCTCTAGTAATCGCTACCGAACAGAGGCGTAGCTCCAATATAATTCGCTATAGCCTAAACAAACTTCGAAACATTAACTAAAATTTATTATACATCGACATAATCGTCCGCTGCTAGCAATTGCATGCTCTGTAGGAATTTGTGACTCGCTCTTAATGGACCGACAATTTATTACCAAAAGATATTTAGCGTTCGTGAAGCCAGCAAAAGCATTTGTAGTTGGTTTTAGCGCATGCATCTATGCCCTTGCCATGGTGATGTAGGCAACCGCAAGTAAGGGTGCTCTGAGAAGAACAAGCAGTTGAACCGCTCAGCTTTAATTCTCGGTTGATGACGCCCAAACAAGACAGCCCGTTACATTGAAAACACAACAAATAGCGGTCGCAGTTGCACCAAAGACAGCCATTGAGTTTGTTGTGAAACCTTGTTTCTTATTACAGAACCCGAGACACATTAAGAGTGAGGAGATGAAAGAAAGAAACGCTGACGATTACGATGATAGGTAATGCAAAACTTGAGTGTAACAAGTCCTTAACGTCGAAGGAAATGTTTTGTCTTCTCCTTCAGCAGCAGTGAACGAGAAGCACGCATCCGTTCTTTCAGCTGGACGTCTGCGAAAACTGTGCATCTGGTTTTGCAGTGTCAACCAGCAGTCAATCGCAGAAAATTTATGCAAGCCAAATATAGCGCGATTGACGACACTTCTGTTTCAGCACTGAAACCTAGCGTTAAATTTAGAAAATTCTTTTAGGCCGATTATTACGCAAATTTACATACTACTTCTCGATGCTTCTGCGACGCAACGTGTTAGCGATGCGATTTTATTATTAAAATTGGTGATTTTAATCGAGTAGTTCGGGCTTTTTTCTTTTTCGCGTTTGCTTCGTTGCTATGCCCGATATTCTTATGAACGTTCAATGCATAGTTAAGTAACAGTAGCCGAGAAAGAAGTTGCTCCCCAGGTTTACCTGTGCTAAGTATAGGGTAGTAAGTATAGGTGATCCCCTGGGCCACCCTACCCACTGGTTACGGCGATGTCCTTCTAGACAGGGGCAGGCGAGTACGAGCTGTGCTCTCTAAGCGGTGTTGCTTTACGGCGAACCAGTGAGGCCCATAAGTGAGTTATAATGCAATGAGGGTTTGTGAACAGAATATATCTGAGCCACATTTCTGAACAGTTAGATGATATACGCCAAAGCTTCAGCGTGGAAAGCTTCAGATACACGGGTTTCTCATTTCGCATACCCTCATGCTGACCAAAAATATTGGCAGATGATGAAATATTTTTTCGCAAGGAATAGAACTGTGAAATTGTGAACACTATGCAGGTAGTCCCATAAAAACACTCGGGATACGACAACCTAAGTACCTTATTGTGTGCTAGAAGCCCATACATACCATGCATACCGTAAATACTAATCATGCCTTACCCCACAAAACGTATGACCGCACAGCCAATGTATCACCCTATACATCCTTTATATTGATTGGAGGCTGTCATCTTCCTGTTGCAGTCCCCTTTTGATTTCTTCCTTGTCTCCAAAACAAAGGGAGAGTGTGATCTTTTTCCTTCCTCTTTGAGGCTGGAGGTCGCAACCGGCTATCTCATGTATCGTCCTGGGATGGTGACAGGGTTCTCGCCCAGTAGCAACCATCTGATATCTCCCACTCCTCCTCTGATATAAGAAATGAAAATTTGGCTCTTTTTTCATTGCTATTTTCCAAACATGGCAGACGACATATCGCAGCTGGCTCTTTCGTTTAGCAGAGTTTGTTTGTGACAGGTTGCTTTTGACATCTGCCTGACGACACTTGGCAACAATGTGACCCCGTAAACATCGGATTTCACTTCAATGGCACTTCAATACTATCGCATAAATCCTAACATTGCAGGCTATACAATAGTTTTAAGAGAAAAAGAAGCTGGCTATTTAAGAACGCAAATTTTATCAGACGTGTCTGCCGGTGATTGTTCAGAGAGAATTAGATAAAGAAGAGTGAAGAAATAGAAAATAAAAATTGAAAGCATTATCTTGATTAAAGTGGTCATTCACAGAACGGGTAAGTAATAAATTCTTAAATTGGGGGAAAAGACTTCTGTGTCCTACAGATGGGCAGATGAAACGTTCGGAGTAGAGCAAATAGAGGGAGAAAGGCAAGATGTACATGCACAAATATTTTGGAGTATGTCCAACGTCCTCAAGATAAAAGCATGCAAAAACCTGGGCTTGAAATTAAGCTGATGACTTCAATTTTCACACTTTGTTCGAGAAATATTTGCACAAATATTAGTAACGATCGTCGTTGATCAGTCCTCTTTGAACGCTTTTACAAAGATCATGTTCAATGACGTGAAGCAAAGAGCGGCAAATATATCATAAGATAACTTTCAGAGGAAGAAATGTAGATGCATACCCAGTTTATAGATTCAACTCTTATTTAATTGTACCTTCATTTGAAATTAATACTACAAACAAAGGAACTGATCTTTTACGAAAGTCGTGTACCTAGGAACAAATGCGAACGCACGAAATCCAAAGGAGCGTGTATTCAGGGCGACAAGTATTAGCTGAGCAGATTGAATTATGCAACCAGGGAGGAAATAGATAACTAAATGGCAATTGCATGAATCTCCCTTCTGTAATGTAACCGATTATTTTCATCATCAGTATATCTCGTGCACTGCACGGAAAGCCTACCTCACACTGCGTTCAACAGATAACTCAGACAAGAGGCGCGAATCTGGATATAGGGCACAATACTGCGAAGATTTATAGTTACTCGCAAGTGCGCCAACCTTTGAAGCTTTTGTAACCGTAAGCTCGCCGTTTATGCGGAAAAATGCATTCAGCTGATAACCTTCCTTGCGCCATTGCGCGAAATCTGTTTGTTGTTGTATGTGCTGCCATTCTCGGAAACGCTGGCACCCAACCCATAAGATGGCGTTGGCGCACGGCATCGCTAAAAGCCTCAGTGTTGGGCAAGGTCTGTTTGCATTTGTATCGAAGTTATTGACCAATCTTTTTTTGTGGATTGGTCAGGGTGGTGTCTTGTTACTTCGCTTCCTATGTAGAATTCCTCTGCGAGTGAAGTTGGAGGCTAGCTTTTGAGACGTACTCGAATCACATATTCACCTTCAATTGTATGCCTTCATCACCACTACACACCACGTGACTTTGCGCAACGGCCCCCTTCGCAGGAGCAAAAGGAGAACAGAGGTCGCCCTCATCACGAACTCGATCACGTGGTGGTGCACGCCAGGCGGGGTAGCACGGGAAGCGACCGTCGCAGCATCGCATCGCGCAAGCTAACGTTAACCTCCATACGCGCATCTGGTCCTAAGTGTCTGTGCTGATTTTTTCCTAACCACCTTCCTTAAATATTTTGTAAGCTTGGGGAGACACTCTCCGCAGCGAACTGAGTGACTAACTCCTGACCAAATGGAAGCGTACTAAGGCTTACGTGGATCTAAATTTCGGTTACCATTGAAACTGCTATCCTAGTTCGACGGATAACGTCGAAAGAGTGCAAATACACGACACCTGAAAATGAGTGAAAATTGGTTTCGAGGAAATTTAGGGCTTTGTAATTGTCACATATCGATGAACACATCAACCGCACCTTTAGGGAAGGAATGTAGGAGTGAAAGAAGAGGAAACATAGTGCAGCACGGAAGGGCCCAGGAATAATTTGACCACATGGCGATATACAAAGTATGTTGACATTGCACAGTCTAAGGGCGCCTTGTGCATTTTGCCGTGACCGCCGTGACTTAATCGAACCCGAGCATTCGGTTTTGCAGTCGCCCGTCAAAGCATGCTTGACCACATATTGGGTCTAAATGCGGAGGAGCAGCTCTCGCCAAACAGCTTTTCTGTGCTGTCATATATAACATCGACCACAAAGATGCCTGATTCATACTTAGTTCTCACCCGAGCATTCGGCTTTGTAGTCACCCGTCAGAAGCATGCACCCCCGCAAGTTTGGTATAAATGCGGAAAAGCAGATTTCGCCAAACAACTCTGGGCTGTCATATATAGCATCGACCGCAAATATGCCTGATTCATACTTAGTTCGAACCCGAGCATTCGGCTTTGTAGTCACCCGCCAAAGCATGCTTCACCGCAGGATGTGTATAAATGCGGAGAAGCAGCTTTCGCCGAACAGCTTCTTTGTGCTATCTTATATAGCATCGACCAGGATGCCTGATTCATACTTAGTTCGAACCCGAGCATTCGGCTTTGTAGTAGCCTGTCAAAGCATCCTTCACCGCAGGTTAGGTATAAATACGGAGAAGCAGCTTTCGCCAAACTGCTTCTCGGTTCTGTCATATATGGCATCTATCGCAAAGATGCCTGATTCATACTTGGTTCAAACCCGAACATTATTCGGCTTTGTAGTCGCCCGTCAAAGCATGCTTCACCAAAGGTTGGGTATCGATGCGGAGAAGCAGCTTTCGCCAAACAGCTTCTATGTGCTGTTATGTATACCATCGACCACAAAAATACCTGAGTCATACAACAGTTCAGTTCAGTCGTTCAGTCGTGTCCGACTCTTCGTGACCCTATGGACCATGTCACGCCACGCTTTCCGGTCTCTCACTATCTTCCTAACATCACATAACTTCATCTGCAGTGCCTCGAGGATGCCATCTAACCATCGCGTTCGCTGCCTATCCCTTCTCCGGCGACCCTCAACCTTTCCCAACATCAAATCTTTCTCCAGCGACTCCTCTCTTCTCATCAGGAGTCATACAACAGTGAATATCAAATATTGACTTTCTGCCATTTCTGGCATTAGAGTCTCGGATAATTGTGTTTCTATTGGTGTCAAGTTGTCCGTATTCATTTCCAGCATATTTCATTCGCCAAGCAGTGGGTAGGACTTGCAGAATCACACTGCTTAACGCAAAGCGCTGCTGTCACAACTACAGTACCTCTTTCAGCCTTGATGGTATCAGAAAAATGGTGCTTGTTCATATTGAGAGCGCTTTGCGGCGGTTCATTTTTCGCATGGGTGCACGTGCTGCTTCATCTATATCATTCTTTCTTGTAGATACCCACCCTCACCGCTTAGTGTGTTTTGCTTCGGTGAGCGACCCGGGCTTCATGTCTCCAATAAACCTGGTCTGCCGACCCCGTTCTTACACGTGATGGAGGTACGTCTTGATTCCTCTGCTGCCTCGTAACCTGCATCTACCTGGAGCTCCGTTCCGGTCGCCGCTTGACCCCTACTACCATCGTCATGGCTCAAGAGGGGAACGCCGCTGTTTCGGGTTCTTCCAACTCCCCATAAGCTCAGGGGGTGTTTTCAAAACAGCGACAAGCGCTGTCCCGCGCTTTGTGGTAAGGCGATTCCATGGGTTAGATTGCGATCAGAAAGCGCTATTAGCCGATCCCTGTTATCAGTGTCAGTAGAAGTAAACGCGAGAAGTTGTTCGCATCCAGGGGCAAAACTGAGTCAGTAGCGACAAGTAGGCGACATCGGGGCTCAGGCGGATCAGAAAACAAATCGCTCATTCTTGTTGGTGACCCTGTCACGGCATGAAATGCTGGCTGAGGCGGCAGACAGAGCATTTCAGCCAAAGATAATAGGGTGAACGCAAAGCGACATCACGGCCCTTGTTTTGGCGGACACTGTCAATAAAAAATATTTGAGAGTCTCTAAGATGTCTCTTGAAAGAAGAGTAGCAAAAACCTGCCCTTTTTCTCATTATTTGCGTCTCATTGGTTTCCTATTATCGGCGTTAGTGGCAGCAATGAATATAATTGGTTTACAGGAAAGGAAAGGCGCAATATCTGTCACACTTTTTCCGGCAAGTGTGAGTTTGGACGGTAACGTAATCGCTCCTGTCGTGTGACATTCCTTTGTGTGTGTTCAAGTCTAGGGTTGCAGATGGCAGGAACGCAAGAAAAGAACACATCTCGCGGAATCTCGCGGAATATGACAGATCTCGCGTAAAACTCTCGAGCAAGGGATTTTGTTCCATGAGCCCAGAAAGGCGTTCGCCTTAAAACTCACACAGTACACTTAGCAGAAGGCTGAATGATTGCACCATTAGCCACATGGAGTTCAGGTATTTTAATTATCTTTAATTACTGAAGTCCAAAATAAGCAAAACAGTAAGCATTTTCCTTCTTGAGATGTTTCGACACTGTGGATTTCCTGTTCGCTGATTTATATAAAACGGGTTTGAGTGATACTGCAGATTTTGAGCCTCGTCACTAACTATTTTCTACTCTTTATAACACAGATCTTTCAAAATGTATAATTATTGCCCACCGTATCGTATGTTCTTTTGTACATATGTAGGTAGGAACAAATTTAATTTTTTTATGAAAGAATCAAGTGACAGGAGAACGAAAAAAAGAAAAAAAGCAAGAGTTCCTGGCTCTATAGGCCAGAATATCTAGTACCTGTGCCGACTTTCAGAGATTAGTTGGAATAAAAAAATACGTGACAATTTGTTTATTACCTAGAAACCAATTATAACGCATGGAGGACAGAACCACGAATAAGAATGAATGCTTTGACATATTGCTTATATTAATGCGCGCAACTAATTTAGCAACTTGCACTTCGCGCTTGGATTGTTGTGGCACCAGGAACAAAAAATATTATTTGCAGTGGCTGGTACAGGAGATACCTTTAACGCACATTGCAGTTTGCGGACCGTACGACCTTTCTACAGGCACGTTTTGGAGCTTGTTTCCATACCGCACCCGTCTAAGTTGCGTGCAATAAGTTTCATAAAAACCAAAAAACGTTCCCCATTGTTTTCACGGACGTCCCCTTTTTCTATCTATGTACTGAAAATCGAAAGGGTTCTACTCGTCCATTGAGCTAGATCTTTTTCACAGCCATAAGTACCCAGCATTATAGTTCCTGGGATCAGGGCGACGAATCAACTTTTTTTTTCCTGAAAGCATCCGGTTACAATAGAAACTAATCATTGCTTCTTCTGCCGCTAAGAATTCGTTAATTCGACAAAACATCTCTCAAACAAGGGAGCAGTAAGGTTTCTGAGACAAAAAAAAAAAAAAAAAAAAAAAAAAAAAAACGTCGGTACAAAGCAAGAATTCCACCTGTGAATATATTTCTGGTGTACACCCGAGAAGTGCAGGATTAAAAAAGAAACGAATGCAGAACTTTGGAGCTGACTGCGGGGAGAACGCCAAGAAGATAGAGGAATGTGAAAGCTGTGCAGAGTGCATTCTTTCTTTCCGCTTTGTATTTACACGCTGTTGTGAAGAATTCTCTGGGAATTTGAAGCAACTCGCATTGTTTGCCTCATTTGAAACAATCGCACGTCTTGGCAGCATAGTCGCAACTGCAATGCATAGCTGAGTGGAGTATCTGCGGCTTGGCTGCAGGAATGAAATGTCAAAAATTGAAAGTGCCGCATTCAATTGGTACTTTGCAAAATAAGTATAGGCACTCCATGAGGTGTACTTAATTTAATGGCATCTCACGTCGCTTCTAGGCTTAAGTTCTAGATATCCCTGGCATTTTACGTCTTGTGAAGTGTTCTATGTATTTTGAAGCACTGTAAGGCGTCGAGAATTCAGGTTAGCAAATATATGTTACATTCTAACAACGTCTGTGCTCATTTGTCAGGAAGTATTATAAAAAATAACGCATCCTCAAACGCGCCGCCGTTTCTTTGTGGGGCGCTGAATTGCTTTGCTAAAGGTCTAAAAGCCTGTCCTAAGGCGCAAGCACTTTCTTGCGGTTTATTGAGGCCTTACTTTAGTTGCTTATTAAAATCAACAAAAACGAACCACCGGCCACTTCGTACTTTATTGTTAAGCGAAGATAGGTTTCGTATAATCGAGAAAAATATCAGTTAATTCCTGGGGACATATCTGTGACAGTGCGGATCACATATGATTCATCGGTTTCCTTGCCGTACTTAGAATTAATGATAGAAGAAAAGCTGTTGTGTCGTAAAAAAAGGTAGACAACGCATGTTGACTTATAGATATAGAGCTATGTCGTTGCAACGGAATCAGAACTATTTCATGCAAATTAGCAGCCAGCAAAACTGCTTGGAAAACTTCGAATCGCAAAACTGAAAGTTCGGACCGACAGAAAGCAGAGAAATAAATAGTTTGTAGTAATAATAGGAGCGTGCCTCCTCGCTTTCGTGATTTTATGCGAAATATCTTACACAGTTTGTAGATGGAAGAGTGACCACTCTTTCTACACATGGGTATTCGACCACCTACTCTTTGTCAACACATTTCTGTGTGCTTTTAATTCTTCAAAAAAAAATGAGCACAAATAGAGCCCACGACACACAAGACCTCGATCGTTTGTGGCAAGAAAAACTAGTAAAACACTTATTCAGCAAGTTTAAATGTTTGAATGGTGTAAGTTTGAGCGGGGGCCTCAAATTCCAAAATACTGCGAAGTGGTGATTGAACTATTTTCTTCTTTGAAATAAAAAGCGTGACGTTGTCATTCGATCACTCCTGGAAGTTCGAGCTAACGATTTCCTAGGAAAAAATGACAAACGCAAACGAGATGATGACCAGGTTTTTATTAGCATTTTGGCTGTGGCTAACGCTTAAACGCAGAAAACCAGGTCGCCGTGCAGAGCAGCTGAAACTTATTAGGCACTATTTGACACGCATTAGAAAATACCTTTTATCTGCTTAATAATATTTAGTTGACAGTTAACGCAGTCACTGGAAAGTTATGCACAAAGCAATTAAAAGAAAATTTCAGCTCTGGTTTGGTTTATGGGTTTTAACGTCCCAAAGCGACTGCTATGAGAGACGTCAATTCCACCCTTTATTCACCTCGTGCCCAAATATTCAATTGCAGGCAAAATGCATATATTACAGAGACATCATTTATTATATCCCCTTGGGACTGCGGGAAGAGAAAACTAGGGAGTTTGGAAACAGAGAAACACTCAGAGCTTACACAGAAGCAACAAAAGAAGTAAAAACTATTGTACGGCTATATCGAGTGTTTTATTATCTGCAAATGTTCTTGTAGATGTCCCCAGATAGAATATAAATTCACACGACAGCTGTTAAAGTGTATTCAAATGGCCCTTTATGCTGATTATGGCGCTACCATGACGGGAAGACGAGGAAAAAACAAGAGCAGACGACGGCGTTTTCTGAAAGACATAAGCTTATTGTGGCTGGATTGCTCCAAGGAGGGCGCAAAACTAAGCCCAAGAAAAAGTGACAAGGAAAACTTTCCGTCGTAAAGAAAAAATCAGAAATCACACCGAATGTGTTCACTTCAGGAATCAGATTTGTTCTCAATGTGCTTAAAATTTGGAGGGGAATCGGATCCGAGCTCAAGCATGAACGTTTACTCAGTTGATCGAAAAACAGAAGTTTAATTTGTTTTGCTTTCTTGCATATCTTTTCTGTGTTTCAGGGTGTGTGCGAATGCCAGGGATAAACCGGACAAAACAAAAACAAAGTAGAAACTTATATAATACCTATGGCATGTTTGTTTATTCTAAAGACATCTTTACAACCGAGGCCTTCAAAAAAGACCCTGTTTCATATCGCTAGGAATTTCATCACAGTCCAGCTTTGATGTCATCCCACTCCGCAAGCCGGAGTAGAATGAAAATAAAACGAGATGTTTTATGGGTTGTTTCATTCCTCCTGCAGCACCCGGTGTCAGAAGAAATGTGTGCAGAAATCACGGAATCAGGGCACTGTAAACATTGCCTCGAAATGTACATGACCACCCCGAAAGAAGAAAAGGGAAAACACTAAGATAGAGCGCCGACCAGGATGCCGTATACTGCTCTAAGGCTTCTTCTTCGTGACCAAGTTCGAGAGTTCTTTGAATGCACTATTTTCTATGGCAGGTCTGTATTATAAAAGAAAACCTAGGGAGTTAGGAACGTACAGCGTGTAATTTTCTCAAGGCACAGTTGCCCACACACCGCTCCACAACGCTAGAAGCACACTTGCATCCTCACCAACGGGTAACCTAGGACTATAGACTTGATTTTCTAATGTACGCACATTTCCATGGATTGTGTTTATGTATTCATACGTACCTGAAAAAGATGCGTCGGAACCGCCAGGTTATGAATGCTTTCAGAAGTGCTTAACAGAAATTTTTTCATTAGAATGTTCTAGACATGTTTGTGGATAGCTGTATAACTTCGTGAGCATTCTTGATAAAGACGCGATAAAACAGCGGTTATCGCTCATTGAAGCGGAACACGAAAACGCAGATGAGCAACAGGCGAACCTCATCGCTTCCTTACTCTACGCAAATGAAACAATCAGAACAAAACGGCGAAACCGCGCTGGGCTCAGACACTCTTGAGAGGCGACATGTCCGATCAACTCCGTGCAGTGGTGTTGGAGGCTGACTCTGCGCCAGTCAGTTCGAGTTCAGATTGGCAGAACTGGCGAGGAGGGAGAACATTTAATTATTGGCGAGTGCAAACCCATTCCTGTCAGCTACTATTGTGGACACGAAGGACAGTATTAAAATGCCGTTGCGCTTTGACTCACTGCCACCTAGCACAGATAATACCAGCCAGTCGCAGGACAATTTCGTATATGTTCTTCAATATTCCTCAGCATTCCTCTGTGGACCCATGTCGGCGGAGCTTAACCGTGAAGGTGATCCGCAGAGATGCACGGCTATCAATGATCGACCAAAGGGAACCAAATGTCACGATCAAGAGCGAAATATCTTTTGATCTACGTTAGTAATTCAGCCATCAAAAGAATACTAGCTACAACCTCATCGATCAATTGCTGCGGGGTAAAAGCTAATATTCTGCATTTTTTTCCTCGTATGTTAACAGTTGCTTGTTACAAAAAAGGGGGGATTTATGCTTCTAAAGAACTCTTCTTTCAATATTTTTCTACCATTCGACTCGAACTTCGGACGTCCACATTACAAAGGGTTGGCTGGTATTGTTTAGAAGTCACTGGCTTTGTATAGGATATCGCATTTTAGTTGTAAAGCGGGCCACTAACAGCGGAACCAGTATCTCGCGCTCTGCTCTTTCCTTGTTTACAAAGGCTCTGTTTCCGGCGATAATAGCCGCTTTTCCGTTCGAAGGCCGAATTATATCGACACAGGCCAACTTCAGACTGCATTAAGTGGACATCGAAGTGGATAAAAGGGTACAGCAAAAACAAAGGAACACAGGAGACGCACAATATACCACACTCATAGAGGGAACGCTACAGTGTGATGGCGAGCGTCTCTGCCGTCGCATTGCGTTTCTTTCGAAGCCTTTTTTCTTTGTTTCTTTTTTTCTGAACCTAAAAACACGAAACGAGGCCTCGAACTGAAAGGCACCAGTTCAGAAGACAAGCAGCGGCAGCTCGCGAGCTGCCAAAAACAATCACAATAAAGAACGACGGGGCAGTCCGGAACACTGAACAGCCACAGCCAGCTTTAGTAGTTCCGCAGACATTTGCGAATGTGGTGTTTCATTGGTTGCTGTCGCGGCTGGTCTTCAGAAACGCTACGTGGTACTAAAGTGAGGTGGTGCACGCGAACGTCAATGCAGAGTCATTGGGAAATGCGCGGCGCATTCCGTAGCGCGTACATACATCAGGCCGCAATTGAACGAACGGGCCGCACGCGGCACAAATCGACTGAACGTGAGCAAAAAGCAAGGTAAAATGTTAATATAAATATGGACGACACGGGGGAGCGACGGAATAACAGTCGCACGATGTAACGGCAGTTTTCCGAGGGATAGGAACGACGAAGCGAGGGAGGTGGACAATTGCACTGTGTTCGAGGAGATCGAGCCAGATACGTTCGTTCAATGTCGCAAGCTGCCGGCAGAGAAAGAATGGATGCAACGATTTCTGCTGACGCTGCTGTAGTAGCCTAGGGCCACGGTCCGCTCGCGATCCGGCCTGCGCAGCGCAAACTGGCAGACGAGAAACTTGCGAGCACAAATTGAGCTTACGCGTTCCCGGAAGGATGCAGAGAACGCGCATGCTATGCAAGAGAGAAAGGAAAGGGAAGGACCTCGCCGACTGGCATTTACTATGTTTTTTCAAGAGTTATGTATATTTTTCTGTTGGCAGCGGCGTCACAGACTTGAGCTCAGCATTTGCACTTGCAAGTCTTCCACGGCTTCGGTGTTTGTCGTTTACGGTAGGATCGTCGGACAGGAGTCGCTGTAGCAGAGGTATTAAGAGCACCGTATTCAACACACGGGCGTCGTGTGTGGACTTGGTTCCCACCACTATCACTTAGCTGTCTTTTCTTCTGGCTTCTAGTGTATTCAAAGTAAAAAAAACTATTGTAATGTTATCTTCTATTGATAAAGAGCACAAATGAGAAAAAGAAAAAAACATTTCGTGTGACCACCTTGGTTTCAGCCACTTGTTCATTGTTTAGCTTGTGTTCCATAAGAAGGCTTCCACACAGCGTAATTCCAATATTTTCATTTTAAAGCTGGTAAGTCCATTTTGCTAACCCGAGAGAACACGAAGTTTCTCTGGTTCTACGGGGCTTACCTTAGGAATAATTTTGCTACACGTTTCCAAGAGACACAGCGCACACAGCTTGGAAGCGGCGACCGGCCATACCCAAGCCAAGCGTGATGAAAGGGAACATATCTGCAATATTCCGGTACCTTATGCCATGATAGCGCTAAAAAACGAATAACAGTCCTGAACGGATTACATCTTGTGCTGCAGCAAACACAGCGACTTCGTTTCGCGATGCATAAGGCCACTAGATTCGGCGAGAACTCCGTACTGCCGAATGCATCTTTTCCTGTCCATGTCTACATTATTGCTTTTTATTGTTGCTAAAACCATTTTCGGCACCTAAATGGTTTTTCTTATGTCCTGTAAGTTTTTAACTGATGCTGTCAATAACGCAATGGGCACTGGTAGTCTAACCCCGGAAAAATAGAGCGATCTAGACAATAAGGACAGTAAAACCAAATTAGTGCCTCGTAGTGAATATTAATGCCTCATTTCCTCACCGACACAAGAGAGTAATTTGCCATAATATTTTATTTGGAACCTATGAGTGAATTCAGAGGTTGCTAATGGTCTCATGAGGCAATGATGAAAAGGTGCCGAATTCGTCTGTTGAACCTAAGATTGTAACCGATGTAACCGAAGAACTCACGTAAGGTAAGTGTTCTACAGAATCCGGTCTGTCGGGGGCCAAACATAGTGGCTGATGAAAGCGTACACGTGCCAAGTACTGGAACAAAACGGCTTAAATCATGACGTTTCGGAACCTCTGCGGGTCCCTTGATCACAATAAAGGATGTGCGGCATGGGCTGCCTCTTATAAGCCTGCTTGACAGCCTAGTTAGTGTGCATATATATCAGGGAGATTGCCCTTCGTCCGGTTAATAACATTCGTCGTGGTGTGTATGTAAAAAGATTCATGGAGTATTCGTGAAGATAAAGATTTATTCGTGTCCCAGATTGTGGCGTTGTCGCACTAAATGGTATGATTAGTCGTTTTGAGCATGCTCAGCAAGGGCGTTGGAGGACGTGGGACATTTGTTGACGTCGTTCTCGTGGTCTCTGAATCTTCTAAAATCGCTGGAATCGCCAATGTACGAAGCATTGCAGTCCTTGCAAAGTATCTTAAGATACTTTGCAAGGACTATGTAATACCCTCAAATTAGGGCCTTCAGGGGTATGTTGAATAAATAAATAAATCGCTGCGGGTAGTGCCGGCGCCACAGGCAATTTTTCACGTGACAAAGATTTTGTTTCAGCTTACTGAACGACACGTGCGCGAGGCGCGCACAGTATTTCGTAAATATACGTTCCAGAGCTTCATTTGTCCCCCGGGAGTAAGGCACGCTAGCACGCTTTTGTTCTTCGGCGGACCGGGGCTCTGGAGTTTTCAAGGAGTGGTGTTCTTTCTTTTGAAGGATGTTGTCGTGGATAACCGTCATTTTTAAGATCAACGCGCACTTTTTCTTGCTCGGAAGAGCGCAAATTGGGACTGGAGCATAGGCGAGCTGCTCTGCTGAAAAGGGCGGAAGTGACGGAATGTTTGTGGCCAATAGCGTGGACAGACTCAAAATCCAGATATTTTCCGGTGTGTGTAGGTTTGCAAACAAACAGTAGTAGCAAGTCCGACCGGAGTGCGGAGAATGAGAACGTGAAAAAAAGCGATTCTTCCAGCATCTTCTTCTTCCATGGTAAATTGAATACTGGTTTGAAAAGAGTTGAGATGGTCCAAAAACGGGTTGGCGTCCTTGCAGTGAAATATACAGAAGCAATCATTCACATGTCGTAAAAAGAGTTTGGGACGAGTATAGAATGACTGTAGGGCTGAACTTTCTACGGAGCCAAGCGCGAGGTTGGCACTGGTTACCTAAACTGACGCACCCATAGTGGTGCAAAAACTTGCTTGTAAAACTCTTTGATGAACATAAAATACGCGACTTTGAGACAGAAGCTGAGAATGCCGCGCACATTGTTATTTTTAGAAGGCGTTTGGGATAGCAGTGCTGCATCTTCTTCAAGTACGTTTTACATCATGGGACAGCGACGTCAACAAGAACGCGCGTAAACATCGATCGACTTTACATCGAAATATACCATGATGTCTTCTTCCACAGGCACATCCTTGAGCTTCGAAGCGAAATGCGATGAATCTTTGACGTATGTCGATGTTAGGCCGACAAGAGGTCTGAGAACCTGGCGCAAATACTTAGACAGGCTATGTAACGGGGAACGCTTGAAATCGGCAATCGGCCGGAGGGGCACGTCCTGTTTGTGGATCTTGGGTAAGCTATATATAGCGAGTGCTGAGCCGTTATGACATAGCAGCTTGCTGTAAAGGTATTTGTTTCTCAAGTGACACGAATTTAAACACGTCCGTCAGGAGTTTCTGCAGCTCTGCTTCTATTTTCTTTTTGGATCACGGCTTAGCTTGGCGTACGTTATTTCGTCTTGAAGCATGTCGGACATCTTTGAAACGTACTGAGTACGGTTTAAAATAACTTGCATTTTCTTTGTTAGCTGGGAGTATCGCTATACTTTCATTGTTCTGGAATCTCTTTAGGGCATGCTTCTCGGGAGTAGGCAAATACCTGGATCCAGCTGATCGTCTAGAAAGCGCTCCAATATTCCGTGAGCGTGCTTCAGCTTGAAACTTCGGATCTATTAGGCGTACTGCCTGCTCAACGGCACAAGTTATTTGGCCTACCTTGGCTGCGGGTGCGGCGCCTGTGTTCAAATTAAGGTCACGGCTCAAGAGGCCATGTTCGCTCGGTTCAGGATGTGCGATGACAAGTGTAGGTGCCAGGTACACCACGGGAAAAGAGTCTGGTGCTGCAGAATAGAAGCAGGAACTTCGCTTCCTGGCATGTGGCCCTTTCATCTTGCGTTCTGGATGAGATGTAGTTGGCGTGAAGAAACACGTCGATAAAATCAGTGCCCAAAAGATCCGGAAGTCTGCGTTGCGAAAAGAATGTTTCATTTTCAAACCGCTTTACAGTGGCATTTGTATCCATGTTGCGGGCCTAATGAGATGTTGTTCTGCTTGAGCAATTAACTTTATTCCAGATGGTGTCTTCACGTGAAGCGGAAAGCGAACAGACTTCAGAATAAGCCAATAGGATTTGCCGCGGAAGTTGAAACGAAGGTAGCTTAGAAACCAGGCCAGTCTGGACTTAAAGGAGAAGAAATGACGAATCATCGTGATTGAAGTGGGCCCATATATTCCACGGATGGCAAAATAGTGAAGGGTTCAACCGAATCCTGTCTGGGGAGGGGCAAACATACTGGCTGAAGAAAACGCACGCTTGTCAAGTACTGAAAAAATATTGGTTTAAAATATGACGTTTCGGGAGCCGTTCACGATTACTTCTTGAATCTTTATACATACAGACCAGGACGAATGTTATTAAAAAGTAATAAAGGTAATTGCCCAAGCAGAACCACCATGCAGATATCTCCCTTTGCCATTAAAATATCTCTCTCTCTTTTTCTCTCTCTTCTCTCAAGCAGAAATATAAATTCTGCTGATGTTGCCTAGCTGCTGCAGCAGTCCTAGCTGCAGAAGCTAGGACTGCTGCAGCTGAGGCTCTAAGGGAGCACTTCAGGTGAGGCTCAAATGAAGTACCTTTGCAAGAAAAACGAACCACCTTTTCAGGCTGTGAGGTTCGAAACTGGGTTTGGGCCCACTGCGGAGGAGGGGCGCGCAGCGGGGTTTACGGAGCTTCTCCCAAACGCACACCCCTAGAAAAGCCGAGCGCCAGGCCGGGGGACGCTTGTACGCATTTTTACCGGTGGGTGTCCGGCGGTGGGTTTCGAACTAATCACCTCCCGCAGTCGAGACGGGTGCTCTAACCCCTAGGCCACGGCTGCGGCCTAGTGGTTAGAGCGCCCGTCTCGGCCACGGAGACATACATCTCCTTCAGTCCCGCATCATGGATACAAATGCCATTACAAAGCGGTTTGAAAATTAAACATTCTTTTCGCAACAGAGACTTCAGGATCTTTTTGGCAATCATTTCATGAACGTGTTGCATCCCGCCAACATGATGCATGATTATTCATATCGGTAATCATGAAAAGCACTGCTGTTTTCGTTTCTTGTGGCATGCTAATTTTCTTCATTTCACGCGGGGCGTTAAATTCACTGCTTGGCAAACGGGTGATGTTGCCACGTCAGCCAGTTTAAGCTTTTTGTCGCATAACCTAGAGAAATGTTTCTCACCTATAATTGCCTAAAATAAACCCTCAATAAAGAATTCACAAAACAAAAAGAAGTAGCTTTAGGTGGTGGGTGCGAGCGACACATTTCACCATTACCTTTAATTTCGCACTGCTCAAACAGAGCGAAACTAGCGCACTTGTAGGATGCTGCAGAATACGTTGCAACATAACCTCATAGTCGTTTTCGTGGCCCACATGCTCCACGTGTTTATGCTCGGCTGCAACGGCTATGCATCGACATAAAGACGCGGCGCGTTCCATCAAAACGTGCCTTCCGGCAAAAAAGAAATTAAATTACTCCGAGGTGGGTACCCCCCCCCCCCCCCCTAAACGGCTTCGAGGGGAGCCCAAAATGAAGAGAAATGGCGGCAGCCGAGAGTTCCCGGTGCACCTCGTTTCTGAGGGAGGGAAATAAGTGTTACGAAGACGCTATGAGCAGTGATGAGGAGGTGACTGAGCTCTTGAGAGTATAAAATAAAGCCTGCAGGAGTTCATAGAAGAAGATTGCGGTCGCATCGGTTGAAATGTTTTCGAGGAAACATTCTGGATCTGTTGTGGCCCAAACTTTTGTTTTCTATTTTGTTAGCGTCTGGCGGTTCTCCGTATTTTCGCTGCTATATCTTGAGGCGGCTTTGAAGAAAAAGCCGTGCGGACGGCGTCTATGACGGAGTCTGACTTCATTTCATGCCTGGTGGCACGGAGTAAACTGGATTCGGCAGCGGATGAAGGAATGAACTTCTACACTTTCGAGCTAGTTCATAAGGAGAGAACCATTTATCGGAGAAAGGTTGAACTGATTCACGCAGTGCTAGCGTTTTGAACTGTTTTTGGTGTCTCCCGAACTTTGATACCTTCCACAAAGACGCTACCTCTCTGCACCCTGCTAGCTCAAACAAACTTTTTTTCCTCAATATTTGCTTAAGAGAACTCCAGGTGACTTCCTATTGGGTGAACAAGCCTCCGTGAAACATCTTTTCGATGAGTGATTAATTTGGATGTACGTTAGGTTCGAGATGCGCGGCAACGGCTTGAAAAAAATGCATGCAGATTTAATCAGCCATAAAGTAAATATGTATTTGTTCTATCGATTTTTGGATCAAAGGCTTTCAGGAGTCTCCTATGAAGGCTTTGTGCAAGCGGCATGCAGAAGCGTCTTTTTTTCCTTCGGTTCCGGAGTATTACTACTGCCTTTAGTGGCCGCGTGGGAAGGGGAGGGAGACAGGGGAGCCAGAAATAGGCTGAAAGAACGTTACATCCCTCTCCATCGATAGGGTTATACTAGTTACTCTCATTGCTCTCTAAACGTTCGCGGTGTTATGCATGGAAATGGTTTTGGTGCATCACTTTGATAATAAGCCGTATAATCAGAGAATGTAAAAGTCTTACTAAAGGGGGCCTAGGGCGGAAAATCAAGGATAGTAGGGAAAGTAGGTTAGGATAGAAAAGAGCGAAAACAATATAATCGATTAGGTGACGTGACGCGAAGTCAAGTTTACGACAGAGTCCCAAAAGCGCCATTACCTGTGCTTTACCTGCAGGTTATAACCGCAATACGCTAAAATTGATCCAGGTATTAGAGAAAAAAATGGTAAATTCTTGCGCCGAGTCTTTCAAGGTTGGTTTACATGGAGGCGGAATCGCCCGCTATTTCTTGCGTCACGGAGCAAAAGCACACTTGAGTAGACGCGGAGTCTAGATCAAAGAAAGTAAAGTATAGCTTTGTCGTCGTCATTTTAGTCATGGCTGTAGCTCGGCAAGGCATTCCTGACCATTACACGATGGTGGAGAGGCATGTGAAAAAAAAAAAAAGAAACGGTTTCTCACTGTTGAGCTATGGCTCGACGCACTTACATCAGCGCGAAGCTGCCATCTGAGTTCATCACCTTCTGTTTCTGTTGAGTGTGTACGTTAGGTTAGCAATGTGGCTGCTGGTCCAGCGGCGTTGCAGCATTACAGTGACGCCCCTGTATCCCTGCACGAGTTTCGCCCTAACGGCTGGACGTCATTGCCAGCACTGCTTCTCCGCCTTTCATTTCCTTTCTTTGTTGGCGGCTTATTGCACTCTCGTTTAAGCCAGCTGATGTCCCATGGATTCATACATACATACATACATACATACATACATACATACATACATACATACATACATACATACATACATACATACATACATACATACATACATACATACATACATACATACATACATACATACATACATACATACATACATACATACATACATACATACATACATACATACATACATACATACATACATACATACATACATACATACATACATACATACATACATACATACATACATACATACATACATACATACATACATACATACATACATACATACATACATACATACATACATACATACATACATACATACATACATACATACATACATACATACATACATACATACATACATAAGGCGAAAAGCAAGGCGCCCGTGTGCTGTGCGATGTCAGTGCACGTTAAAGAACCCCAGGTGGTCGATATTTCCGGAGTCCTCCACTACGGCGTCTCTCATAGCCTGAGTCGCTTTGGGACGTTAAACCCCACAAACCAACCAACCAACCAACCAACCAACCAACCATACATACATACATACATACATACATACATACATACATACATACATACATACATACATACATACATACATACATACATACATACATACATACATACATACATACATACATACATACATACATACATACATACATACATACATACATACATACATACATACATACATACATACATACATACATACATACATACATACATACATACATACATACATACATACATACATACATACATACATACATACACAATTTTATTAGCATTGATTATTGCAGCGTACGATCTTGTTGCTGCAGAAGCGCGGTAGCGCTTGAGGGCGGGCTACGGCAATCGACAGGCGCAAGCTCCTCGCCAAAAATAAACAAAAATGAACTAAAGACAAACAAGGATGATGTGATAAAAGAAAGCATGAGCCAGAGATCTTAAACTAAAAGTACATTTCGTCGAAGTATGCCGTCACGAACATTCTCACCAAGCCTCTCTCGTAATCTCTCATTGCCTAAACTGGCGACTGTTCGGTGACAGTTTGATTCAATATTCATCTGAGAAGGCCAAGTACAAGTTATTTGGCACGTATCACCGAACAGAGAGACCTTGGGCATGAAAGCGACACAGACGCCAGCATGGTTAATGCGCGTACTTGCTCAGCGTTCAGGTCTTCGTGTGCCTTGTCTCCCTCATAGAAAATGATTGTAAGCCGACGAACAAGCCAGCGCTTTTGCTCTGCGCCAACAAAAACGGCTCAGGGATAGACCGCACCAGGGTAGCCTGCATTTCCCTCGGCTGATACTCCAACTATTCCTTCACAGCGACATCGACCAACGGCTGCGGAAGTTTAAAGGAACTACGATATTTGGTATTCTATCCGCAAGCACTCTGAAGACTGTTTCGAGATTTTGTATAATGTTCTATTTACTGCAGTATATAGACCCAGAAAAACCTTGATATCCCTGCACGAACAGAGGTGAGTGAAATGTCAATAAACTGCATAAAAAAGTTGGTACAAAAATAAAAGACTTAAAATTTTGTTAACAGAATGTTAACAGAATGTTTTATGCAAATAAATAGTACAAATAAGTACGAACTTTCCTCCGCTTTTCAGTGTATTATTTTCCGCACATGAGTTTCAAGATATATACGTCACTTCAAGAGCATCTGTTTTTTGATCCCTGTGCTTGCGGTGTCAATAGGTAAAAAGATTTATTGTAGCGCTTGAGGATACTTTTTGAACAAACAAAATATTTATTCGCAGGCTATTCCAAATAAGCATCAGCAAACAGCTCATATTTTTAAGGTACCTTTAAGGTCCTGCCTCTCGTGTTTGTACACACAGTAGGATATTTTATTTTTTAACTTTCGTATAAAAGGAACTCGGCGTGCTATGATGTTCTGCGATGGACATCCGCCGCCAGTCTGAACCATCGTTGAATTTACTTGCCACTCCTTAACAACCTTCATAACTAAAGATGATGAATAATATTATACTTCGAAAGGTGCTTGCAGCCGCCGTCGAAAGACGAGAAGAAAAGTTCATATTTACCAAACCCTGACTTCTCATTCAATGTTTTGTCTAGTTCTTCAGCAAACCTCTGGAGCTTACGAGGGGATTCTTTGAATATCCTCTTCTGTCGACTCCTTGCTTATGAGTGGAAGAAGGCCCCCTTGTGAGCAAAGCTAACCAGGAAGCAGCGCCACGGAAGAACGTAATCTCGATGGTTCTGTGCGGGCCTGTTAGGCTGAAATTAATTAGGTGTATTAACTGCAGCTGAGCGTAATGGGAAAGGCTGGAAGAAACTATGCTTCTATTAGCATAGGAGGAGGAGTCCACTGCGACCTTTATAACAGCTTTAGTGCACTACGTTTTGGCTTGTGTTTCTGTCAGTGAGAAAGGGAAAAACAGATTTATTAAGACTCTGGACAGGAAGCAGAGATTACGCTTCCAGGGAAATAGAGACGGTAAAGTAAGGAACAATCGTGAACCCAGAGTTCTGCTAAAGGGCGATACGTTTCCGATACCCTTACTCAAAGACCAAGAGAATCCACCTATTTCCGGGTCAATAATCCATCAGATCTCTAAGGCAAAGCTTTGAAACTTGTTTTTCCTTCGGTGACCGGCTTAACGTCATTAGAAGGGAGTATATGAAGCAGATTAGAACTTGAGTCCAAACGAGAGTAAGCGTTTGTCTCTTTTTCTCGGTTACTAATATGTGGAAATTGTTTAATGTTACATGTGATGAAGCACTTGTTAACGCACCCTGTGAAGCTAAGAAACTCTTGGGATATAGTTTTGAACTACGCCTTCTAGCACTAGGCAGAATATGAACCATTTCAAATATGTTTAAGAGGAAGCGAGAATCTTTGTAAGCGAGAGAATAGATTGGGTTATCGCGCAAGGGAGCAGGGAGAGTGTTTTAGGAGGTACGCCGATTTTCTACAGAAACCTTTTTATAGAAGAACACTTGGCACCAAAAAAGTCGAATTTCTGACAATGAACAGTGTTTTCAAAACGTTCAGACGTTCCAAAGTGCAACGCTACTTTGATAAAAAATTAAAACAAAAAGAACAATTCGTCTAGCTGGGCACGTATTTCGACATGATACGCGAAGCTGATTCAAGTAACTTAAAGCAACAAACTGCTATCGGGAAAATTGAAACAAGTTATTTCATTTATACTTCCCGTCCATTTTTTTTTTTTTATCTTCCTTGCACTCGCTTATCCTATTTTAGTACACAGTAGTGCAATAGGGGAAAACATCGAGAGCATTAGCCTTGCCACGTACGCCAAGCCGAGAACTCGCCAAGATGGCTGCTGTTGTTTCTGGGCGCCAGACGTTCTGCTGCTCAACTGGTGCATGAGGGTTTTTGACTGTCGCGCACAAGTAGAAGCATTGACTGTATAACATATTACGACAACTCACTGAAATATTAGGCTGTGGGCAGTATGGAGATCTCTCTGCACTTAACAATGTGTACGTTCAGAAGTGTAAGAACAAAGCCATCGTACTCTGAAGCAGGCATAGGTAAACGGACTGCCGATATTTTTTTTCTTGTTTACTGAAGTGAAGTAAATGGGTAGCTACTTTCACGCGAGACAGCATGGCATAGGAAAAAAAAAAGACAAATTGAGGCCAGTAGGGAGCGGCAAGACCATCAAAATACTACGCAGATGGTCTGACGTGATAAACTGCGTGAGTGGAATGCACTTTAAAGATCGTGATTTTGCATTCGTTGCTTTTCCTTACGCCGTCTCTTAATGGCTGAATGTTGCACCAATTATATTTTTCACCATAGAGGCTTTTTCCCTCGGTAATGGTTGTTTTATACTTCTGCTGGACTTATGGCTCACTCGAGCAGTTTTAGTTCCAGTCTATTTTAACACCGGAGGCTTCATTGGGCAAAAACACAGACACACGCTGCCATTTTCGCCTTAGGGTGCTTATACTGCATACACGCTATAATGGCGGTTCAGACAACTGTGGGAAGTGTATTGCCAAATTCTATTCATATGAAAGAAAATAACTTATTGAAATATCGCACACGCTTTGTAAATGCCTATGGTACAGGCTCGACAACCAGCGCCTGAGCAATGAGCCCCATGTAGCTAATGTCAAAGCATTGCAAGCGCATCGGGCGCTGCAAGGCGTTCAGCCACAGCCGCTTTATCCGACATTCCGGCTCTCAGAAGCGGATAAGTCCCACGGGCAATCGAGATAGCGTGTTATGCAATCTCCTTCAGGCTGTCCTCTGTCACGCGAGAGCTCCCCGTAATGAGTGCAGATCCTGCGCATTTTTCTTCCCCTCCGAGTGGGTGTTAGCTTTCAGCCACTCGTGATTACCGATGGAAGGACGCCGCTTATAGTTCCGGTCGGACTAACGACTATATGCCATCCTTCCAAAAAAAAGCCATTAGACCCTTGTATTAGTCGTCCTTCCGGAAGAGCGTGGCATTGCTGCGGAGCTCATCGATGATATCAATTATGAAACTGGGCTTCGAGGCATGGATACTGCCAGTGATAACTTCACGGAGGTTAGCAAGATAAGGGTACCACCCAAAGAAAGAGAGAGAGAGAGAGAGAAATAAAAATAAAATAGGCAGGGATGTTAACTAGGTGATGCCCAGTAGGCTGCCCTACAGGTGGGGAGGGAAACAAAGGGAGAAAACGAAAAGAAAAAGCGCCAAGAGAAGGAGTCTATAATATGTCTAGAGATCGATAGTGAAAGGGGGTAAAGAAAGAGCGTACAGTTAAAAACTTGAGCTCAACCCCGAGTGCTTTAAAAACTTAAGTAGTGCCTTCACTGATTTCCTTAGTGATGAAGGAGTCCTCGAAGGGCCCAGAATATTTTCTTCAGTAAGAGCGCGAAAGTCCAAGCGGCGGAGTGTAGCATCCAGAAAAGCACGCTCACGCTCAAACTGAGGGCAGTCACAAAGTATGTGCGCAATAGTTTCAACACACCCGCACTGCTCACATGTTGGAGAGTCTGCCATGCCGATGAGTTGGAAATACGCGTTTTAAACACCACTCCTAGCCACAGGAAACACAAAATTGTAGCATAACAGGGGGGGGGGGGGGGAGGGGGAGGTCGAATGGTACCTGGAGTTGAAGTAACTTGTAAAAGAGGTGCGAGCGAGAAGTCCACCCTCCAAGCGTAGACCATGATTGTGATTGTCTAGTCATGTTTCGGGTGAGCAGTAGAAGGTGCCTTGCTGCGTCGGATCTTGTCAGTGATATCTCAACAATGTCGATTGTATCGGGAGCCGATCGAGCAGCATCGTCAGCTAAGTTGTTGCCAACAATTCCACTATGGCCTGGTATCCACTGGATGAGCATGTGGTGACCCTCTTGTAATGCCTGGTGGTGTAGGTGTTGAGCCTCCTCTACAAGTTGCTCATGGACGCCATGGCTCAAGACCGACTGAAGACATTTTAGGGCAGGTTTGGAATCATAGAACACAGTCCATATTTGAGGAGTTTCTTCAGAGATATACTTTACAGCAGCAAAAATTGCGACCAATTCCGCTCCAGTAGAGGTAGTGTTAAGCGAAATTAGATGGTAAATGTTTGCTTGTCTAGCAGGAATGACTAAGGCGCATGAAGAACTGGTAGAGGTTGTCAAGCCATTTGTATAGACTTGAATGCGGTCCCAATCGTCATTGTGTAACATGAACAGTGTCAGCCGCTGAAGTTCTAGCGTTGATAAGTTCGATTTCTTCGACGTCCCCGGAATATCAAGGCGCACACTTGGGGGCTGTAGACACCACAGTGGTGACGGGGTCGTGCTGCCGGAGTGAACTGTTTTGGGATGGAAGACTGATGTGTTGCTATGATCTTTGAAAATGCAGAATGTAGTCTCTGCACAAGCATCTGCGCAAGGTGATGCTTTCCTTAATTCTGACCAGCCGTCACCACCAAGCGAGAGTATGTGGTTGCATTTTTCCCTCTGTACGGGCGCTCAATTATTTTATTTTGCACATGTGCACAGCAGATGACAGTGTAGAAACATAATCATGTTAAACACCGGGATGCGTGACTGTAACGTGTACCTAAGCAAGTCGAATTCAGAACGGCGTTATTCGATCGGGGTCTGAGAATTTGGCATTACCACGTTGCATAGCATTTCCGCTATACCAATAGTGAAACCATAGCTGCAATGTAGTCAGACGATGCCCGCCAAAATGCATAATAGTAAACACAAAAAATATAACCAGTAAAAATGTTATCTACTCTGCAAATATCGCGAACAAGATCGAATGCACTGTGCTTCCTAATGGTTAGCGCCTGAACTCCGCGTACAGCAAGTGACCAGTAGGATATTTTGCACATTCGTGAGCTGCAGTCTCAGACGCTTCGTTATGAACCATCCACTAAAATTCCAAGCCGGCCAGTGGTCAGCGTGCCGCAAGAAGAAGCGCCGTATTGTTAATCCTGTGCTAAGGTAAGTCGACCATATGAGCAAGCCGGTGGAGAAAAAAAAAAGAACAGTACGAATCCAGTGAGTGCTATCTGCTTACAAGGCCTTTGCCTCACCGTTCACTGTACTGAGGCGACTCGTATTTTGTAGGCTAATCAGCACAGCACCCTTCAAGAATTTTCCGTGTCCCATTATAAATACGATAAATCTCCGCGCAACAGCCAAATCATCAAGTACTAGGAGCAAGCTGTGGCTATGCCTGCAGTGCCTTCTTCATGTAAGCGTCAAATTGACAACGATGACGTGTGTAAAATATGATAACCTCAGCTTCAATTCCGCACAAAATAATAAAAGCAGGATATAACAACACGCGTGTGAAAACAATTATTCAGCGTGCAACCGCACCGTATACGCCACCGGGGAGGTCGACTGCTCGCGACCCCTTGATCAGCGACAGCGCCCCTCGAAGCTGAGTTTATCTACGAATCAAGGTTCGGCTGTAGTTTCATGACCATTAGGAGCTAGTAGCGTGATATATGTTTGCTCGTTTGGAGCAAATTTACTAGATTACTAATTTGGGTCGCATTTTTTTTTCTCACACGTTGTCATTTACTATAGAGCAAGTGAACGCAAACGATGGATGAAAAACAATGAAATGAGGAACCTCCCAGATCACTGCAGAGAATGCAAAGATTGCAAACCCGTGCTGGAAAAGGCAATGTTTATCGGTAAAGGCAGAGAGCGAGATGAAAGCAAAATAATTGAGGCTCATCATTGCGTAGATCACAGCAGATTGTGGCAAGCTCTCCAAGAGATGGGAGTTCCAATTCACCTCATCTGTCTCCTCAGGAACCTGTATGAAGGACAAGAGGCCACAGTCAGAACTGGGCATGGTCTTACCGATTGGTTTCCGATTGAGAAAGGAGTGAGGCAAGGCTGCATACTGTCACCCTGCCTATTTAACCTATATGCAGAGTGCATCATGAGGAAGGCCGGTCTGGACGAGTCTTCATATGGAGTGAAGATTGCTGGAAAACGTATCAACAACCTTAGATATGCGGATGATACCACTTAAATGGCAGAAAGTGAAGTGGAACTCAAGAGACTTCTGATGCACGTACAAGAAGAGAGTGAGAAGTTTGGGCTTAAACTGAACATCAAAAAGACAAAGATCATGGCGTCTTGCCCTATCAAGTCCTGGAGCATCAATGGACAAGAAGTGGAAGCTGTGACAGATTTTCTCTTCTTGGGCTCCAAGATTACCTCGGAAGGAGACTGCAGCCATGAAATTAGGAGACGCCTGCTTCTGGGAAAGAGAGCAATGGTTAGCCTTGACCGCCTAGTAAAGAGCAGAGACATTAGTCTGCCAACCAAGATCCGTATAACTCGTGCTATGGTCTTTCCCGTTGTGATGTATGGATGCGAGAGTTGGACTGTGAAAAAGGCTGACCGCCGAAGAATTGACGCGTTTGAATTGTGGTGCTGGCGAAGACTCTTGAGAGTTCCTTGGACTGCCAGAAGATCAAATCAGTCGATATTGTCGACCATAAACCCTGACTGCTCATTGGAGGGTCAAATTCTAAAGTTAAAACTCAGCTACTTTGGTCATCTGATGAGAAGAGAGGAGTCGCTGGAGAAAGATTTGATGTTGGGAAAGGTTGACGGTCGCCGGAGAAGGGGTAGGCAGCGAACGCGATGGTTAGATGGCATCCTCGAGGCACTGCAGATGAAGTTATGTGATGTTAGGAAGATAGTGAGAGACCGGAAAGCGTGGCGTGAAATGGTCCATAGGGTCACGAAGAGTCGGACACGACTGAACGACTGAACTGAACTGAACTGATATAATGAAAGCTGGGCCCACATGGATAAGTACATACGTCATCGGTAAAGCTCAGCAACCAGGAACTGCATTTTTTGACGGCCACGTGCAGATGCTGAGGACGCATTTTATCGGGATATTGTAATACCATGATCCGGGTTTGATGACCTTGTGAAGTTCATGACAATGAGTCATTTTATTGCGATTCGAGATTTTTGTGCTTTGTTTTGGCTGCCATACGGATCATGCCTGTGATTTTGGTTCCAATGTGTTCATATATATATATATATATATATATATATATATCTATATGAAATGTTCTCCAAAGTTTTATATCTTATGTACACTGGGCGATAAACGATGGTAACTTCTGCAATAACCTCGGTAGTAGGGGCTCTTCCTATCCCCCTTCTTTTCCTGTGATCGTGTTCTTGTGTGGTTGCGTAAGCAAGCCTTACAGCAAGTACTTGTACAGAAGATCTGGCAAGTCATGCAAATTGGTATTGACACATGGGAGCTGTTCACAACTATGAGCAATGTATTTGATCGAAAAAATAAGCAAAGCCCAAACCATACGATCAATGGTGTATTCCACAACCAAGAGACAGGCGCCCTTCACGAGTGGGCAGTCCTGTTGTACTCCCCTATGATTGTTTTCTTTTCTTTTTTTCAGTTTTCATTGGTTTATGTTTCTGTTTCTTCACAGCTAAAAATATGCAAGACCTTAGGTTAAAAAAAATTGCCAAAGCGATTTTTGATTTCCTTTCAAACCCATTATGTGTATGCGTTTCAAATCCCTTCAGTATCATCTTCAGTTCATAAACATTGTGTAAGTCTAATGTTATCGCTGCAAAAATTGTGGGATTAATTAATTAATTAACCTCCTGCTTTATGAGTATTACGTAAAAGCGGTAAAGGCTACTGTCTGAGGCTGATTTTCTTTGGACCCTGTTTGGCCTATATCTGTACCTTTATTTTTTCAGCATATTCTTGAACAGTCATTCGCAGCTATCGAATATCAGAACGCCAAACGTAGATTTATAAACGTTCGCCTAACCACGCGGCATGAACGTGCATGCTTGGTTTTTAAGTAGTGACTTTACATGCAGCCTGAGGGTTCGACTCCTTCATCCTCGTATATGAAAAGAGAGCCTGGGTTTGGCAGCTCCTGCCAAATTGGCAGCTCCTGCCAATTTGGCCATGTCATGTGGTCCTACGAAGTCATAGCATTCGATCATGACTCAGTGCACGGCGATGTTACTCGTCAACTTCCGCTTGCCCTACCCGATCCCTTGATTTTCTACTCATGACACAAACACTAATAACGTCGATGCCGTGTTTTCTGGAGGACGGAAACTTTAACCTTTTTACGTTAGTACACCTGTCAGCTTTCTTCTTCATTCATGCAAATCGTTTCAAAGGTGCTTTACAAGGGGGCTTTAAAATGGGGCGTTCCAATCGTATCAAGGCGGCTTTATATTCATTTTGTATTAGGTTCGTTATGTACAATATGAAAAATTGATAAATTATGTGCTTTTTCCTTTATATTTTTTCTTTGCGCATTGTAACATTGACCCTATATCCCAGCGTCCATGCAACAGTGCTACGCCTCGTCGACTGCGTGTCCGCAGTAAAAAACAAACCCACCCTGTAAAAATCCCTCAAAAGCGATTTCTATTATAAGTAAATAAATAGGAACAAATAACTGAAGCTTTTTCTTGACAAAGTAGCAGAACTATACGCGATCTCATCGCTTTCGTCAGGCCGTAGCGGTAAACCGCAACGCTTAAAATAACCGGAAGCGTCCTTGAAGTACCGGGAGGCAGCACTGTCCAGCGATGATAGGCAAGACCATGGCAAGCCTCCCAAACTGGGTCATTATAGCAGCTGCGCGAGTCGCCAGCTCTTACTAACTCGGCAATGTAAGATGGTATCGTGACATCAGACAACCTGCTGACAAATTAGTGCCAGACCCCGTCAGCTGCAAACTACCGCCTGCCAGAATTGTGCACTTATTTTTAGCCCACAACGGCGGCACTGGTGCCGCTGTTACGACCAAGCATCCGCAATTGCGCGCTCTATTGTTCGCCTGTGGGCATGGATAAGTTTTGTGAATATGTGGTGATGGTCCAATGGCTCTAAGTGAGCCTGTTTCCAGGAATCCTGTTTTGTAAGCATGTTTTGCTTTGTGGACAACCTGCAAATGCCAAATTGACCGTGTCAAGAGAACGTCTGGAAAAACACAAAGAAACGTCCCCCTGAGGGAAATAGCAGGAAGTGCTTTCTTTCTTTTGTTCACCCTTCCAGTCGAGAAGGGCTATCGTCCAGTGAGGAATGTCTACTTTTCAAAGGAGACGACAGAGTGACATGTCCGCTGACGTGCAGGACAAGAAAGGAGCATGACTCATACGGCCATTAAGTGATTTCCCGGGAATGCAGGAAAGATTTGCAATTGTCGAAAAGGGACCATGTTGGGAGCCCTATGCGGCGCCACGTGCACTCGGGTTTCTGAGAAGTAAAACCCCTTGTCAGAACCAGCCTGTGGTTTCTTTGCTGAAGAATAGAAATGTACCTCCTCTCCTCGCCGTTCCCAAGCTTTTCCCGCCAACAAGTGATCACGCCCAACGAATGAATGCCGGACCAGTCAGTGCTTCAGACCATCAGTGCAGTGATGTGTTCGATTGGATGCCGATACCTGAGGGGCGTGCCCTGGATTTGGTTGGTCAGCATCTTCAGAGAGGGGCTGGACATAGGGGGTTTTTAAGGACGCTGCAGAGCACGAAATGTCGCTCTGGGCCCTGGGTAAACGGCTCATCCAGTCGCTTCTCGCTATGAACTCTTAACGCTTGCCATTTTGCTGATGTACCCTTTTTTTTCGTGTAAATATTGTAAATAAGTTTTCTCAAAGTGCCAGTAAACCTGCTTGTACATATTTCACCAACTTCGAAGATTCAATCCTACTTCAACCCCGAGTCTCTGCACGCTACCAAGTGAAGGCCGGGTCGACGTAGCCCCAGCGTCACGACAACTGGTGATCAGCGGTGGGATCTGAATCTGCAAGCACAACGACTGGTGCCCAGCGTTGGGATCTGAATCTACAAGCCACAACATCTGGTGATTGGAGGTGGATCTGAAGCTACAAGCCACAACACATTGTGATCGGAGGTGGCATCTCAAGCAACAAGCAGGAGCAACAATCGGCCAAGAGGGCAGCTCGGAACATCGATCGCATGTGTGGGTGAGTGCTTGGCTTTTCTTCTGATGTGGACCAGGTTCTAGAACAGGGTTAGATTTTAGAACTGGTAAAGAGAGTGTGGAAACGCCTTTAGGTTGGTAGTTTGCACAGTTGTTTTGGAAGTAGCCGACACTCGGAGCGATCATGGACCTACAAAAGCTGCAGAAACCGGACCTGTTGCTATTGTGTGAGGAATTGGGAATTGATACAAGTGGTTTGGCACGAAAACCTTTGATTATAAAGGCAATCACAGATTTGGGAGCCGATGATGAGGAGCTCAGTGAAGCATGGAACCTCATCGCCCAAAAAAAGGAGGAACAGCTCAGACAGCAGAAAGAGCGGGAAAAAGAGGAAAAGAGGCGTGAGCGTGAACTTGAGAGGGAAAAAGAGGAAAGGGAGCGCGAACGTCAGAGGGAAAAAGAGGAAAGGGAGCGCGAACGTCAGAGGGAAAAAGAGGAAAGAGAGCGCGAACTTGAGAGGGAAAAAGAGGAAAGGGAGCACGAACGTGAGAAGCTTGAGAGAGAAGCAAAAAAGCGGGAGCTAGAAATTGAGCTCCGGAAATTAGAAGTAGAGTTGAGCAAGAGGTCGGGCGATTGTCCCCAGCTAGCGGTACCTCGTCTCAACAAGGAGGCAGATTTCAAGATGTCAAAGTACATGCAGCCATATGTGATATCAGGGGATATCGGTCTGTATCTGGGTAACTTTGAGCGAACTTGCGAAGAACTGTCCTTCCAGCGAGACACGTGGTCTCAGAGATTATTGACGGTTCTGCCCTGCGAGGCAGCGGAGGTTGTCGCGCGGCTAAACAAGGAGGACGCGGACAACTACGAGAAGGTCAAAGCTTGCCTTCTGATGTTCGGAGACAGAGTTGTGCAAGCCTTAACACGTTCAAGGGCGCGAGAACTAGCTACACTGCTCATACCAGAAAATTCCACAGCGGAAGAAACGGCAGTTAAAACAGTGGTCGATGTGGAAGATAGCAGGTCAGAAAACTTTGAGAGCGAGGCATCTCAGATATGTCAACTTGAAAGTGAGCTTGATGAGACGCGGAATGAGGACGTTCTTGAGAGTAACCTCTTGCCGCCAGTGTCTAGTAATCTCACGAGACTTTTAAGTGGAACCCGAGAGGACTTAGCTATAGAGCAAGCCAATGATCCCAAGATACAGGAGATAAGGGAGCGCCACCGCGCCACTAAGACAGCAAACAATATTTCTTTCGAGATGAGAAAGGGAGTGCTGTATCGCTTATTCAAGGATAAGCGCGGAGTAGAGCGGGACCAATTAGTTGTTCCCCAAAAGTACCGCGGAGACTTACTGCGACTTTCCCATGGCAGCTCGTGGTCATGTCACCTTGGAATAAAGAAAACGAAGCAGAGGCTGTTGCAAGAATACTATTGGCCTGGATGTTTTAAGGACACGGAAAATTTTGTACGGTCATGCGACACGTGCCAGCGGGTTGGAAAGGCGCAAGATAAGTGGAAAGCTCCGATGGTGTTAGTACCAATCATTACCGAGCCGTTTCACCGGTTAGTAATAGATGTAGTTGGGCCACTTCCTGTGACAGAGTCAGGGTACCGTTATATCCTCACTATGTTATGCCCAGCCACAAAGTTTCCAGAGGCTGTTCCGCTGCGCGAGGTGACGTCCGAGAGTGTAGTGGATTCGCTGCTGTCAGTGTTCGCACGAGTTGGATTCCCTTCCGAGGTCCAAAGTGATCAGGGTAGCGTTTTCACGAGTGTCCTCACCACCTCATTTCTCGAGCGATGCGGCATTAAGGTAGTGCATAGCTCGATCCATCATCCGCAGAGCAACAGCGTAGAAAGATGGCACTCTGTTCTCAAACGAGTCCTGAGGGGACTGTGCTATGAAAACAAGCGCGAATGGGATACCTGCCTGCCTGCAGCGCTTTTCGCTTTGCGGTCAGTGCCGCACGAATCCACTGGATTTAGCCCAGCCGAGTTGGTGTACGGAAGGTCACTGCGCTCACCTTTGCGAATGGTGCGCGAAGCCTGGGAGGGGCGCGGAGAAGACCCAACAGTAGTAGAATTCATTCTGAACCTCTTGAATCGCTTACATAACACTAAGGAACTCGTTGAGGCCAGCATGAAGTCAGCCCAGGCTCGTTCCAAGGTGTACTATGATAAGACAGCCCGTCAAAGGACGTTTTGTATCGGGGACCAGGTGATGTTGCTGAGAAGTTCAAGGCAGAATAAGCTCGAAGTACAGTGGGAAGGACCGGCTGAAGTCGTTGCAAAGCTTTCTAACACTAACTACGCAGTGAAAATTCCCGGTAGACGTAAAGAAGTGCGCATTTATCATTGCAATCTTATGAAGCCTTATGTGCAGAGGGAAGCCGTGGTAAATCTAACGTTAAACCTTCCCGAGGAGATGGGGGACAACTTGATTTGCCTCAGCGGAAAAGGAAGCAACGCTCAGGAGCTTCTCAAAAAGACGGAGCAGAGAGGAGAACTAAAGAAATCCCAGCTGTCCGATCTGGGCGAGATAATAACAGAGTTTGAGGCCTGCTTCGTGGACAGGCCAGGCAGAACTGATTTGACTGAGCACGATATTGAGCTGACTTCAGACGTGCCAGTGCGATCAAGGTGCTACCGATTTTCTCCAAGGCAAAGAGAAATTCTGGATAGGGAAGTAACTCGCATGCTGGAATTGGGAGTAATAAAACCCTCGGAAAGCGATTATGCTTCGCCTATGATCTTAGTAGAAGCTCCAGGTAAAGACCCTAGGCCTGTGGTAGACTACCGAAAGCTAAATTCTCTCACCAGGGATCAAGTGTATCCTATTCCGAATATTGAGGAGAGAGTAGAACAGGTCAGTAGAGCGGCATATGTGACTACGCTGGACCTTACTCGAGGATACTGGCAAGTACCGCTCACTGAACGCGCCAGCAGATACGCGGCTTTCGTCACTCCGACGGGCAGCTACCAGCCAACAATGATGAGTTTCGGGCTCAAAAATGCTCCATTTTGTTTTTCCCGACTCATGGATAGGGTTTTAAAGGGGTGTGAAACATTCGCGGTGCCTTATTTAGACGACATTGCGGTTTTTTCCGACTCATGGGCGGACCATATGGTACATCTAAGAGCTGTACTGAGCCTTTTGCGTCAAGCTGGACTAACCGTAAAGGCCGAGAAATGTTGCCTGGCAAGGGCGACCGTGGACTACTTGGGTCACAATGTAGGTCAAGGTTTCAGGAAACCCAGCGAGATTAAGATTTCTGCGGTAGCAGACTATCCGCGGCCGAGCACGAAGACGGAAATTCGAGCATTCCTAGGTCTGACTGGGTACTACAATCACTACATCCCTAACTATTCAGCTTTGGCTAGCCCTCTGACCGACGCTCTCCGCAAGACAGAACCGACAAATGTAGTCTGGGACGAACAAAAGGAAGCCTCCTTCGTAAACCTGAAGGCTGTGCTGATTAGCCGTCCGGTATTGCGAGCTCCAGACTATGACCGAGAATTCACGGTCCAGTGTGATGCCAGTGATCGAGGGCTAGGTGCTGTTCTCTGCCAGAGAGATGACGACGGTAATGAGCACCCCGTGCTCTACTTGAGCAGAAAACTGAGTTCTAGAGAGAGGGCTTATTGCGCGTCAGAGAAAGAGTGCGCTTGCATTGTATGGGCCATTCAAAAATTGCAGTGCTATCTTGGAGGGGCCAAATTCACCGTAGAGACGGACCATTGTCCCCTAGCTTGGCTGCAAACTGCGACATCGAAGAACAGTCGCCTTCTTAGGTGGAGCTTGATTTTACAGCAGTACAATTTTGAAATAAGATACAAAAAGGGGAAGTTAAATGGGAATGCGGACGCGCTTAGCCGCTCTTTCTAAGCGGTCCGAGATGTTCCTCACCATGTATCCAAATTGATAATCAGGTTTTTTTTTTTTTTCGTGCGCTTGTATATGTGTGACTATGTAAAGCAGCACGTTTGGTTTTCTAGGAATACGTGGGTCCTGAACGTCTTGAGAGTGGGCTTTTCTCGAACAACAATGGCAGTTTTCTTTTGACCTGGTCTCTTCAGACGGGAGCCGAGTGCTTGTTTAGACATGTGGTTGAGTTTCAGACAGCTCGAGCAATTTGGCCTACAACAATCAAGACAACGCGACAAGCAACAGCGAGCTTCAAGCGTTCACGTGCAGGCCATTAAGTCGTCTCTTCATGCAGCAGCTGCGGCTGCTGCCCTCCGAGTCTCTTCTGGCGGGGGAGGAGGCTGTTACGACCAAGCATCCGCAATTGCGCGCTCTATTGTTCGCCTGTGGGCATGGATAAGTTTTGTGAATATGTGGTGATGGTCCAATGGCTCTAAGTGAGCCTGTTTCCAGGAATCCTGTTTTGTAAGCATGTTTTGCTTTGTGGACAACCTGCAAATGCCAAATTGACCGTGTCAAGAGAACGTCTGGAAAAACACAAAGAAACGTCCCCCTGAGGGAAATAGCAGGAAGTGCTTTCTTTCTTTTGTTCACCCTTCCAGTCGAGAAGGGCTATCGTCCAGTGAGGAATGTCTACTTTTCAAAGGAGACGACAGAGTGACATGTCCGCTGACGTGCAGGACAAGAAAGGAGCATGACTCATACGGCCATTAAGTGATTTCCCGGGAATGCAGGAAAGATTTGCAATTGTCGAAAAGGGACCATGTTGGGAGCCCTATGCGGCGCCACGTGCACTCGGGTTTCTGAGAAGTAAAACCCCTTGTCAGAACCAGCCTGTGGTTTCTTTGCTGAAGAATAGAAATGTACCTCCTCTCCTCGCCGTTCCCAAGCTTTTCCCGCCAACAAGTGATCACGCCCAACGAATGAATGCCGGACCAGTCAGTGCTTCAGACCATCAGTGCAGTGATGTGTTCGATTGGATGCCGATACCTGAGGGGCGTGCCCTGGATTTGGTTGGTCAGCATCTTCAGAGAGGGGCTGGACATAGGGGGTTTTTAAGGACGCTGCAGAGCACGAAATGTCGCTCTGGGCCCTGGGTAAACGGCTCATCCAGTCGCTTCTCGCTATGAACTCTTAACGCTTGCCATTTTGCTGATGTACCCTTTTTTTTCGTGTAAATATTGTAAATAAGTTTTCTCAAAGTGCCAGTAAACCTGCTTGTACATATTTCACCAACTTCGAAGATTCAATCCTACTTCAACCCCGAGTCTCTGCACGCTACCAAGTGAAGGCCGGGTCGACGTAGCCCCAGCGTCACGACACCGCCCTTTCACTTAACGGGGCACTTAACGTTAAGGCGTTAAAGGCCTGGAGGATTATTTTTAGCTGTATCCCCTCAATTGCTTTGTTTTGACGATTCAGCCATAAAGATTCTGACTCGGTGGCCTGTACCGCAGCGCCCTCTCGTAAAAGTTCATTTGCTCCTGCAGCCCAAATCCGCGAGTGTCTTCTCTCTTACATAATAGCACTTTTTCTGTCTTCTCCTCAGCACTTACACCAAATTTGTTTGGCTGTTAGAGGTATTTTATTCCTGTAGTGAGCTTGCCAGATTGCTTAGGAATGTAAAGCTCTTGCTTTCTCTGTGGAACTTGCTCGACAATATTAGGGGGTACCGTAAAAGCTGGTGCGGGGGGAGGGGGGGGGGGGGTGAGGTTGTTCGTCTGAGAATTTTTGTGTCATGATTTTTGAACATGCATGTGTAGTCATCTAGTTTCGTGCCCGCTCACGCGTTAATTCAGTTGTATGCAACTTCGATACCCATGTGGTCATTTTATGCAGACCATGACTTTGTATTCATAAACACATTTTCACGGTAACAACTGCGCCAAACCAGCGGCGGTGGACTTTTAAGGACGAGATAAAAAGATGTACTGTTCAAAAACGAACGCTTCCCTAACGCGGAGGATTGCAAGAATTCTCAGTGAGGCATTACAAATAGCAGCCTTCTGTGCTTCATGTGACCGATGCGAACCTGGTGCTTGAAGAAAGAAAATTCTCAAGATTTGAAAGATATCACAAAAGGAAGCAAAAGACAGACTGCATTGTGTAGACCACCATTCTAAATAACAGGCGGATGTTTTCAGGAGTACACACCATACTTTCTCTTTGAAAGAGCGGCGAATCGAAGCGGTCTATTCTCACGCATTTTTGCTTCCCTTCTCGACAAAAACTGTTCAGCGTTGTCGAAGGCAGAGCTGACGCTGCAGTGGATCTGTGCAATGTCCTCAGTTCCACTTCAAAATCAAAACGAAACACAAGTTAGCAGCGTTGCATCTAACGTCCGGTTTGATTCCTTGAACACGTGAACAAGAAATTGGAACAGAATAATGTATTGTAGTCACCTTTCATTTATACTGTACGCCGCTTTCACGGCTGCGCTCTGTTGATAGCAGGGCAGAAATGTATTTATGCAAAAAGTTCAAGATAAATGAATACCAAATATTAAAGTAGAATAAAATTGTAAAAAAAATTATATTATTACAACTCTAACTATACCGATTAAGGTGGCTGTAAACATCTTAGCCACTGTTATTCCCGACAACCAGACGTCACTATGTGTACACTGAGCTGCACAGTTCTAGCAGCACATGGTAGCGTTCCGCTTCCTGGAACAACCCGGAATCATCCAAGTGTGTTATGATCGGGGAGTTTACTCCAAAATTTCAATAGTTTGAAGAACGTTTCCCGTTCTTCCGCCTGTTCTTCTGCGACCAATATTTGAAGCAGTGCACGAATCGCTCTTGAATAAGAACAGATAACAAACGAGCTTTAGTTTGGGATATCATTCTTTTTGATAACCACGCTACGTTAACGTTAACCTTGTGCAAGATGCCTGCGCATTTGTAACTCGTCGATAAAGAGGAAAGTTGAACCTATTTCACAGAAATGGTCTAATAAGAGCCATTGGTGTTCCACAGGCGGCAGCGAACATTGCTGTGCTTTATGGGACCCTATCCAAATCTTATCGTTTCACAAAAGAATATTGATCCAACATGGCAGTCTCAAAGAGTCTGTAGCTAGGCGAACTCTTCTCCAGCGGCTACCCTAGGCTTTAACGATTGGAGGCGAAACAAGCGTTTGAATCCACCCGGGGTATTTCCAAGCCTTGACTGTACCGTCAGTATACTTGACACGCGCTCTAAAAGAAGCTCTTTTTATGCAGGCGATGCGTTCGCTCGTACTTAAGCATTTGGAAAGAGGGCAGGCACGCCATCAAAACCTTTTCACTGATAGTTAGGTGGACGAGGTCAGGGGAGCCAACGGTGTTGCTTCCAAATTGCTTCTTTGAATAAATCATGCCCTGTGCTCTTTACTAAAATCGAGTCCTCCACAACGGCCGAAAGCGTTGCCACTGAGGCATATTTATGGAAGATACGGTCATGTACCGTCTTTGCCAAAAGTAACCGGGCAGCATGTTTTGCTTCTCACTTGTATTATAAAGCCAATAAGGATTCGCACCTTATCACAACTAGTTAAGAAGTAAGGACGGGTCCTCATCTTTACATTGCACAGATTTTGAGCATCAGAAGTGGTATAAATCTGCTACCACATGGCTGAGAAGCAGATCGTGCAGGCTGGTTACTTTTAGCAAAGACGGTACGTCTACACCAGTTATGATCCGGATGGATTCTAAATCCACCCTTCAAAGGTTCGTGCACGGGTTCCCTACTGATGACGTTTCCCTTACCTCCATGCTCTTGGTGCATACTCTCCAGAGTACAGGCGTTTCAATACGTTTGCAATTGGTGCGCTTACACATAGGGATCGTAGGTGACGAGGTGGCTGACAGCGTAGCCTGTAAAGTGTTTTCAAGACATCCATCAAGAAGAGTTTCTCAAGAAACTAAAATGCTCTTCAGAGAAGCAGTGATCCGACTATTCAATGCCCTCTTTAGTTTAACCTACACAGCATTCGTAAAATCCCAAACCACTTTACAGTATCGCATTCATACGACCTCTGCTCGTAACCTTGCGTAAACGCATAAGGCGGGCCTGGTAATGCGTCTTCTTTGTCCTGCATGTGCTGTGTGCGGAGATATAAAACAGTACGTTATGTGCTGTACAGGTTACAATGCGGAAAGGTGCGTGTTGATCGCTTGCCTCAAAGAAACAGGAGTCCCCACAGTTCATCTCGGAAAGTTTATTCGTGCAGAATCCGGTCTTGTAAAATGGTGGTTTCCCGCCTTTTTTTTTTTTTTAATATTCTTCCAGCACTCATATCAGAACACTACATTGAGAAAGTAGACTTGATTAATAACGGTTACGTTCGATTGTGTCTACGTGTCTGACTTGTGGGCCCTAATTAATATTTGCAGTTTCCGACAGAAGAACCCCGCAAGGCTAACCGCATCTGTAGCGAGGAACAAGCTCAACCTCACAACCTCAACCGAGAGTGGAGGGGGGAGGGAGGGGGGGGGGGGGAGGGCGCTGGACAGGGTTGTCGCTTACCTATGCGTCATTATTCTATTTTAGACATGAAATTTCTATTCTGATCGAGTATCTCTACAACTCGCTCACATTACACCATCTGACAAGGGTTGCTAAGCAAATCAACTTTTGCTTTATGGATACGCTATCAGAAAGCACCGTAGCAGATGCAATTGTATTAGAATTGCTGTTAATTACGCAGCTATGCTTTCAATTAGCGGCCTCTAAAATCCTCGATAAGCTTCTTTTCTTATACCCATGCATGCTATACGCAGTGATAAAAACGTCACCGGGCAGTCAATCCCGAAGAAAAACTTTGCCAGGGTAATCACGTAGAGCGAGCGCAAGGCAGAAAAATCTATATGATAATCGCATCACGCACGCTCTTTCAGTACCAGCTCCTTCAGCTGGAGGACAAAAGAAAGATGGTGAAAAATTAAACAAAAAATAATTGTGAGGGCAGCTGTCAAGAGCTTAACGCACTCAATTTGTGCCATTTGTTTTTCTTTTTCCACCAGTTTTTCTCCCCTCCTCCTTCTTACGAACCTTTATGGAAATCGAGGCAAACACAGCGAAGCGCTATTCATCGTGGCGGCTGCTTCTGTTTATTTATTCCCTGTTGTCTCTGCAAAACAATTAAATATTTTTGACTTGCATGGCTTTTTATTTTGTTTCTATTGTTTCTTGTACGTTTTTTTTTTTATTTCCGTGGGCGACGAGCAATGCGTGCTGATTGCCGTGAAGCAGTCCTATCCTTTCTCCCGGAAATGAATGGCGGCAGATTTTCCGCCAAAGGGTCGCTGACAGGTGCTGTACAAATTTTTTTTGTTGTTATTTTACATTAACGTCGGCTCAGTCATCGGCAGAGGGGTCCGGAATCCACGGAGAAACAAAGAAATACTGGGAAAGAAAGTCTCCCCTTTATTTGTCCTCAAATGAGGAAAATGCTAACAGCCTTTCATTCGCTGTAAAGTTCTATTATTCTTTCGATATCTGCCTCCTCCCGTGAGGGAAGTAGTGACATCAATTGCATCACTGTGATAATACCTATTTGCTGGAGGAAACAACAAAACCACCTAACATCTGCTGTCCCGGTGAGTTCTTGCATTAACTCCGCTGAGTGCTTTCCAGGGCAGTGCTCTAGACTAGTCTAGATCACCATAGTCTGCACCGACGAAAAATTGAAGTCGGGACCTCCCTTATAACGAAGTGTTAAAAACGTAAAGTCACGGATGGTTCTCTAGCTTCTATTAACAATTCGGTTACCTAAGGACTTGGCTACCATTTCGATTTGTGTTGGTATAAGTTTAATGACACTCGGGTAATGATACTAGGTGAACAGGTACACAAAGACGTGATGCTTTTACGAGGCACATATGCAGCTCATTCGGTGGAAAACTCCTCGCCATCACCCCTTTTAGGCTCAGTTGTTGTCAGAAGTAGTCAGGAGTGTTCGGAGCTTGGCAGGAAGAATGGATGCCTGTAGATGATCGATAAGGGCTATGTAATGGATGGAAAGCGTAATGGGTGATTTGTGTTTAATATTGAAGAATAATTCATTGATTAAATATGTACGCTTAAAATGATTGAAACACAATTAAAACGTTTGAAATAAAGAATAAACGTCAAACCCCAAACATAACACAGGCTGAAAAGTGTTTAGCCATTGCAGTGTAATCACTCGTAGCTAAAAAGTAGGTGAAGCCAACTAACGCACACTATCGCGTCTACTCTCAAGGGGCAGTTTAAGCGTCCTCCTAATTTTTTGTAGGCGTTTTCCGGAAATATCATTTTTCTGCCACTCCCTTTTCCTCACCCACTCAAAAACGCAGATAAAAAGCTGTCCTAACTGGGGTGTTCTGCTATTTCTAATTTTGTGGCTCCTCTCAAATGATGCAGGTTGGCGTTCTCTGTGCAGATGAGAGTCCAAGAATCCCTTTCGCTGTGCAAGAAGCAAGAAGTTATAAGAAGGAATAAAACGTTATTTCATTGCAACAGCGTAACGCGTCATGTAACCTAAGTCGAGGGGTGAAGAGTAAACGGGTGTAAGCGAAGGCTGTAAGTTGAGCAGCGCCGACTAACTGCATTTTCTGTTGTCCGTGCTTCGGAAGGAAGCTACCAGATGATGGTACCGGAGCCGGCATGCGACTTGGATCTTATGAATTTTTCAGAAGTAGTTTGTTGCATATAGTTTATTTTAGGTCGTTAACTCCAATACGTTCGTTTTCGAGTTTAGCGTTATTCCACTTTATACCTAGCACCTCATGAATGCACCGAGGCATCCTAGTGTGCCGCATGTTGTTTCATCTCACGCTGTGCAGCAAAAAACGTCCTTTTCTTTGTCGTGTCCAAACACGGGAGTACTACGCTATTGTCGCAGCAGATCATGCCTCGTGTAAAATTGCAACACACTCTCGCACTGTCCAGTAACTATCGTCGTCATGAAGTTCCTCATGCAAAGCTCTCGCGTTGCGATATTAGCATCATCGTCTTCATAAAGTTCCAACTGTGGCGCTCCTTCACTAAACCTAGGTAAATATTCCATACACATACACTGTGCAGCTAACGACAGAGACCACAGCCGGACCAGACAAGCTGCGGAGATCATTGAACAAGGAAAGCCGCGCTAGCCCGTTGCCGATAACCTTATCAATCGCTGAAGCGAGCCAAGAACGCAACGGCAGCAGCGACTATGGTTGTGGCCGGTACCTATCGCTCGTGAAACTTGGTTCAAGGGTAGCTGAAGCTCTACAATTTTTTGTAACATGAACATCAAACTTCCTTCCCTTCTAGAAAAATATTTCAATTAACAAATAGCATGCGTAATCAGCAGCTGAGGCCCTTTTCATCTCGGTACAAATGTTCACTCATCACGGCTACATAAAGTGTGACTAAGACGACACTAAGTCATGTTTGAAAGCAAACCGTAATTTGACACTTCTTTTCTATCCTTTTACTGGATGGTATACCTTCTACGTTTTTCAGACGTTTTCCTGTAAATTATTGCAACAAGCGCCTGCTATTATACGTTGCGTTGACATTTCCTCAATGAGCCTGCCATCCGGTTTAAGTTACTACAACATCTGCCTCGTTTTTGTCCGAGCAGCATCTCACTAAAACGGCTTCGCCATTAAGTTGCATCCATCACAGGCCCAACATAGTTCTCTCAGGGATAAATAGAATAAATCGTGCTTTATCACATCTGCAGCCACATGTGGTATGTAACACCCCAGAATAGAGGACTTTAAGGAAAACAAATGAACTCATTGGACAACAGAATGCACTTTAGATGGCGAGGCAGGATGGAACGTTAGGCAGGATGAGGTTAGGGGCGGATTTTGATTTCATTAACCACTTTGCACTTCCTCTGGCTCATCTATCTGAACGAAACATCTCTGCCCGGACACTAAATTAGGGCGAATGAGAGTGAAGGGCCTTTTTCCGAGAAACTGGAAGCACCGTCTTCCTGTTGGCAGTTTCTTTCAATTTTCAAGTTTTCAGGTGCACGTCCGAATGAGGCTGCTGTTTCCTTCCGCTCTTTAGGCTCACCGGCTCTGTTGCTGTCGCCAAGCAGCTGTTGAATCCATCAGGAATGATACTTACTTCCAACTTTCAGACGCTTGTGAGCTGCGCATTCCAGTGTTTCTTAACACTTCGTTGCGTTGTCTTTTTGTGCTGGACGCTGAAGGTGTTCCCAACGACCCATACTTCGTGGTCTACTCTACGCTGCGTTTGTGAAACCTGGTTCAGCCACACACGTGTCGCTTTCAAGCTAAAAGCACGTGGAAAGGTGTTTACACTTATTCTTGGAGCCTATTCTGATACGAATAATTTAATCGTGGTGTATGCAAGACATAGCAATTTAAGGTTCGTGGCCGAATAATTATTTGTCCAATTATTTGACCTACGAAGGATTTCATGCGATCTACTTTCTCGCAAAATAATATTGTAGCTGTGCCTCGCAATTAATTCAAGTGGTTTTGCTACTAGAAGCTAGAAGAAGCACGTCACTCACATAATGACACATCTAAAGAGTCTGGATCACGCTCATCTGGTTAGAACATCTGCCATGAATTCACAACGAATTTGTTTAATCGGTTCCGGCGAGAAGGCTCTCAGACATGCCATCTCCCCGGTTATCTTCAGCAATCGGCCGCCTTTACCTAACGGCCACCGAGGCTGCACTAACACTTCACGATATTGCTCTGTAGATTCGCGACGCGCTTTATCGTGCTGATTTCTCATGCGATGCACGAAAAGGCACAAAGATATGAAAATGTATCTGCTGCCAGTGCACATATCTTGGATCGAAACTTGATTATTCGCCTCCCTAAAAATACTAGATGTGAGCAAGGAATTCGTTTGCGTGTGACGTTGCTTCCTAGGCGTTTACAAGGGTTCCATTTCTGTTCGTGGGCCATCCGCCCTGCTTCTAGTGGTGTGTCGTAAACACGCCAAAAGGAGAGGAGGAATTCAAGCCGAGATTTCAGCACAAGGCCTAATTAAGGCTATCAAGCTGTATTTACAATGCTTGACTAGTGCTTGTGGGCTTGTAGAAGGCAGCTGTGACCACAATATAGCCCGATAACGTAAGTCACCTCAAGTTAAAATACCAGAAACAAAAATATATCATACGTTTTGCGCCATTAGTAATCGCTCGGAAAACAGAGTAATTGGACGCACACCAAGATGTGAAATCTAATTCGTTAGCTGGTCCGCAGCAAAAATAAAACTGTCGATTTCCGCCAGCTCCTTCACCTGGTTCGATGGACGGACGGAGGGACAGACACAGATGAATAGATGGGCTGATGAATGGATTATATTTATTATGTATTATTTCTCTTCTTTTTTATCTCAGCATTGTTAACTCTTTACAAATGTTTATGTATCTGCGTTCTTCTATTTCGCGATTTACTTCAGTGTTAGTGTGCCAAGAGTGGCATAACGATCTTTGATATATTGAGGCTATATGGTAAAAATACAGAATCAGTGGAATGCAGCATGAAATACATGCATTTCTTCTTCTTCTTAATCAGGTAAATTACACATTCTACTTTCGAGTCTTATATCATATTCCTCAAATAAAATAAGGTTAGGTTTCCACGGTGAAGTCGCATTAAGCTTTTGACAGCCTCGGCCTTATATGTTGTCCTGGCTGCGAATTTGCTTCTTTTTTATTGAATAATCACCATTCCTTCTGTAATCCTAACCTGGACCATGTGGGAACAGTTTTCCAAAGACCAATAAGGACTGTTGCCGCGGTACAGTTTATGAGCAAGTTTCCTGAGAGCATACTTTGAGAAACTGTTCAATTTGTAAGCGGCAAGTATTTCCTTTGATATATCGCGTAAGAAAGTGAATTCATTTCTCCTTCCAGTACTCCATGTTCTCCCTTAAAAAAGTAACCAGCAAAAATATTTCACAACGCACTTATTGAACAAGTTTAGAAGTATCAGGTATTTAAGATGAATTAATCAGCTGTAAAATAAATTACTCCAAATGCTTGCCTAAACGCACAAAAAGCCTAAAATGTCTGTAGTCGTGATGCTTAACAAGTTTCTTTTTTTGGAAGCAAGCTGTTGCATTAAACTGCATAATTTCCGGCAGTTTTTTGTGCATCGACACTCAACAACTGATCCTTTAAAATCATCTCTCTAATAAAGCACTCAAATTTCACAATTTACAACCACAGGGTCATTAGTTATGAAATCCGTGATGTGCACGGCTTTTATCCGATTATTTCATTGTGTAGGTATTGCAGCGATAAAAATAGGAATCCTGTGTACGTATCTCATATTTCAATACAGACTGCATGCAACGATACCATGTAACATTGAAGGTCCGGATATCTTATCAGTTTAGTGTTATAGGTTTAGTGACGAATCGGGTTAAACAACCTGCAGCAAACGAGGGTGTGAGGGATGTCGTAGTGGAGGTGTTCTGATTTAGTTCGACGGCTTGGTTTGTTTATTGCGCAGAACAGCAGTGCACACACAAGCGCCTTGCATTTCGCGTACAGCAAAATTCAGCCACAGGAACCGGAATCGAACCCACCTTCTTGGGCTTATCACTCAAGCGCCCCATCCATCAGCCGTCTTAGCGAGGCCCTTTTAGAACTAGAGCAAGTAATCTCTCACCGCCGTCTCATTTTCTTATCTTTATTGTTATTCGAATCTCCTTGGAATGTGGCAGGTCACTGCCAATTGCAAGCAGAGCGTTTAAATACCTCAGGCTTGGTGGGAATGGAATAGAACTAGAAACAGCAGTAATCAAATCATAAGTTACTTGGATTAACAAGCTCTCAGGAGCTGAATGAGCAACCCAGGCTCCATCTGAAAAATCAAAACACCAATACGCGACTGACTCAGCACCTAACAAAAGGCGCGGCGCAAGTGTCCATGAAAAGAACAAAGTGAGGCTAATCAAGCTCTGACTGAGACGATATGAAAAATGAAAGCATGCTGGCGAGAGAAAGACAGTGCAGGAGAAACAGCAAGCGGAAAGCGGCACCTAGTGTCGAAAAAGAAAGGCCAATATAAGACACTAGCTGCCCTCTTCGGTCACCTTTCAAGCATGACCGGTACGAGAATATTGGAGAACAGAAATGTGAGTGGTAAAAGTGCTCGGAGTTCAAACTGAACAAATGTGTCCGGTTTGCGAGCGAGGCCCAAAGTTGACGACGTTCCTGTGAGCGCGGCAGTTCTCCTAAGGTTACGCCGCTACATTTCCCGCTAACTAAAGGAGTACGAAACAAAACCCGACTTCCACGCCTTTCCCCGCTCGATCGCCTGTTGGCTGAACCCACAAACTCAACAAGGCTGGCGGGAAGGGAAAGACAAGAGCTTACCCAGAACGCTCACGAGTTACGAAGATGACTCGCAGGTAGGTTTACGATATGCGGGATCACGCAACCCAAGGTACGATAGCTGGCCAGACTAATCATGCCTGAGACCCTCTCAAACTCCGTGGCCACGGAAGAAGCCTTCATCGTAACATCCTATATTACACCCCAGCCGCTATATTTGCGGTACTGCAAACATGCCCTATATAACTATATTTGAGGAAGAATATCTAGCACAACAATGACCCTTGTGCACAGCTGAAAGAAATCGATCTAATATAGATGTTCACCCACACGGAGTACCCATGCAACCAGCAGCTAACACATACGCTTGAGTATATAAGCTTAAGGTCGATTTGAGCAAGTCACTTTGGACCTAGAGCGCTTCAGAAAGTCTCATACCTCATACCACAATTACACAGTACACTAGAGACTCTGTTGAAGAGCACACCTACTTACGCCCACCCACCAACGAACAGATCACTATCCAAAGACACCATTTGGTGCGCGTGCAGCTTCAAACCGATACGCGACCCATACTTAAATTCTTGAGTCCATAACTGAGCCACAAGCCCTACATATATCTTATGCGGTGAAACTGCAATGTTAGGAAACATAGTAAGGACATTTGGGACCATCTATATCCTACAGAAATGATGCCTGATCCCTCAATTGACAAGTCGAATAAAGTGAAAGCCAGCTGTGACCCGGGCGTCCAAACGCGAGATGTTGCATGGCTCTTTCTCGCCCGGAATCGTCATGGTTTCAAACGCGTCTGGTGACCGCCTTCCCTGCCCCCACCTTTCCTTCACCAAACAAAGGGTACTTCACTCGACTTGACTTGAGCCGTACATCCTTTGCCGAGTTAAAGCTCTTCCTTCCACGTTCTACTGATTTTGTGTTACAATATAACTAAGAAAGGAACAGTACGGGGTCAAAACAAGGAAATACCACGTAGTATAAGTCCTAAGCTTAACGCCGTTGCCGAAAAGAGAAAAGGGCAACACGCAAGGGAACATTTAAAAAATCTTGCGAAGTTGGCACGAGTAAGAAAAATAGCGATAGGAGCCAAACAACTCCATAAAGCTTGGGCGCTATTATTTTTCAGAAATATAGTAATGGCCAAGATGGTTACAATACAGAGCTTATTGATGAAAAATTAAATCGACGGTGACGCAAAATGCCAGCTGTTCTGGAAAGTTTGTTTAGTACGGAATTAACATTACCGTTCTCTGAAAAATCATCCGTAATACATACAATTGTTCTTAACATTGTAAAAATTCTATTTTGGTGTTAAACTATAAGTCGTAATGAAAATAACAAGCAGCGGAATGAACACAAGAGAGTTAGAGAGAGAACAATTTCATTACATCAGAAGAGCATATGCGGATCATCTCGTTCTAAATGGGCATCAGCTATCAGCTGACGTCAACCAGAGTGCCCACTCCACGACCCTGGCACGACTGGCGCGTCGGCGGGTGCACTAGTGCTGGTGCTGGTGATGACAATGAAGGGGTAGAATAAGAATAAATAGCGCCCACTGCAACCAGAGGGAGTAAATCTGAGCTCAAAGGTGATCGCACATCAAGGACGCGATCTGCCGATTGTGGCCTTGGATATCGCACACGCCTGGGCTATTACAAGATGTAGTGCTGATGTCACGAGCGCAAGCCATTTGCATACTGCCATTGTGAGAAGGACGGTTCTACGAAACGCTGGATGTGGCTTCCTATTAAACCTTCAGTAAATGTTGACGCAGGTTATATCGCGAACCATTGATTATCTAGGACTAGGTTTACGTTTCAGTTTTCAGCTGGCATGTCTTCTGGGACTGTGTGTCCTGTGAGTTGAAAGCTTGTGTTGTTCTTGTTTTCATTTTACCGCTATGAACGGGAAGCCCCACCAGTTCTATATGCAAGCGTTAGCATTGTTCTTTTTTATTATTAATCAGAATGAGCTGGTTATTTACACAGGAAATCAGCGAGGGGTGCATGAACTATAAACCTATGACAGCTACTCTTTCTGCTTTTTATTCGTAGTCAGGTACCTTGCTTCCAGTTTTTGCAATCCTTGCGCTGTTCGCAATCTTTCAGAGGGTATGAAATCACGCATAACAGTTTCTGCTAGCGCGGAGCTGTCACGACAGCGCCCGAAGCGCTCCGGCCGCAGGCACCACTCGCTGGCATGTTCTCCTACGCAGTGTATACGTCGCTGAGGGCGAAGGAAGAAAGAGACGTTTTTGCAGCCGCGCCTTATAGTGCAGTAATTAAGGTTCGGCGGTCTAATTAAAGGAGATAAATTGGTACAAGCCGAGAATATTAAGTCGCACAATGGCACGCGTATAAGCCAGCGGGGCACCTTTTTTGCCCGAGCCGTGAGTAAAACTTTCAGCCAACTCATTAGGCAGGATAAAAACGAAGGAGTCATGGAGGGCTGGAAAGGGCGATGAATAAACAGTGCTGAATGTATTAAAAAATGAATAAAAAGAGGAGAGACGAAGAAAGCTACAGAACAAAGCTGCCGCAGTACACTGCTGGCAATTTCCCGCGCGCAAGGCCCGGTTTTGGGCTGTGATTTTATTCGCTCGCTTTCCAGCTGCGTCCCTTTGTGGGGAAGAGGGTACTTTTTCGTCTGGAACAGTCGATCAGGCACTGAAGAAGGCCAACAAAATGCGAAGTAGGCTTACGACGGCCTCCTTAATCCTTTCGATGAAAAAAGATGGACGCAAGCGAAACAGAAAATTAGGAATACCATTCATGTGTCTTGAATGTTCCTTCTGTTTGTCACTTAAGTTTGAGCACACGCTTAACCCCTTCACCTCTACCCGTATGCCCTATCCGGGACATGGTTTTTCAGCTTGTGTAGTGATCTTCCTCTAATTATGGTTAAACGCCTTTACGGGCGGTGTTGTTACGTCGCCGTTAATCGACGCCAAACCGTTTTGCACCTTTCGTTTACTTTACAGATATGACAGCAAAAGCCCACGGACTATTGAAAAGTTCAATTACAATCTGCTGAAACATGTCATCTACTTGGTCTTCAATAACCTTGCGGGTTGGGTTGGGTTTTTTGGCACATAGGCTACTATGGCCATCATGCGCCAAACACTAGGTTGCTGAGCTTCTTTATGAGTGAAAATGAAAAGTTTAGAAAATTACAGCTGATTTAGAATCCCTAACTCTTTAAGAAAACTAAAAACAGATGAAATTTCAACAAGCGGGTTGTCTCCTAATAGTAAACAGGGGTGGAATGGGATGCGTTCATTATAGAATGGAGTAAAATATTTTTTCCTTAACTGTTCAAGTTCTGTGCACGAGATCAAAATGTGGTTCACGGTGAGCTCACCTCCACATTCTTTGCATAATGGTTTTTGCTCTTTTCTCAGTAAGAAATTGTGTGTCAAGTGTGTATGTCCGATTCGAAGACGGCACAAAATCACCTCACTGAAGCGTTTGTTCTGTGTACATGATTTCTATTCTCCTACTATGGGTTTTACTGTGTGTAGTTTATTTTGCTCTTCGTTATTCCATTTTTTCTGCCATTTATCTATCAGGCTTCTTTTTACTAACTTAATACAATCCTTGTAGGGAATTGGTATTTTCTTTATTTTCTTAGTTCGAGCTTGTGCAGCACATGAGTCGGCTACTTCGTTACCATCTATCCCAACGTGGCTAGGAACCCAGCAAAAGATTATGGTTTGGCCTTGCGTTGTGATATTTTCTATGCCGTGAATGATGTTCCCTACTATAGGCTCAACTGCATTTTTGGAATGTAATGCCGTAAGCACACTTAAAGAATCGGGATAGATTATGCTCTTTTCACAGTTCTGTTGCATAATTTTATTTACAGCTACATAGACAGCGTAACATTCTGCAGTAAATATTGAGGCACTGTTAGGTAGCCTTATGACTTTTTCTCTGTTGCCTTGCACGACAGCACATCCAACATAATTTGCTGTTTTTGATCCATCTGTGAAAAATTCTGTGAAGTTCATATACTTCTCTCGTAGTGCTAGGTATTCCTGTAATATGTGTTCGTGTGCTGTTTGATTTTTTCGGAAGGCTGTCAGTGTGAGGTCACATGTAGAGGGAAGGCTGTACCAGGGCGGAAATGGATACTATCTCTGGGCTACAGTTGGAAGTGCATCCAGTATTCCTAAATCTTGGCATATTTCTTCAAAGCGGAGTAGTAAAGGCCTGATAGCATGGGGTTTGTTTATGAACAGTGTTCTGGAAGGGCACTTTGTAACTAAGGGGAAACAGAGATGTTTTGGTAAAGATCTTATCCTGAGTATGTATTCACATGTAAGCATGCTCCTACTGTCGGCTAGGGGTGGTTCATCTGTTTCTACATAGATGCTTTTAATGGGGGATGTTCTGTATGCACCACTAGAAAGACGTAAGCCGAGGTTATGTATTGGGTCTAATCGCTTTAGATATGATGACCTCGCGGAGCCATACACAATACAACCGTAATCTAAACTGGAGCGTACAAGAGAGCGGTAAATGTGTAAGAGGCATGTTCGATCGGATCCCCAGTGCTTCTTTGAGAGAACTTTGAGTATGTTGAGGGACTTAGAAGCTTTCTTCTTAAGGTTAGTTATGTGAGGCAGGAATGTTAATTTTTTATCAAAAGTTATACCTAAAAATTTGTGTTTATTTTTTACTGGCAGTTCAGCTTCATTTAGGTATAAAGTTGGATCTGTCTGTAGGCCTCTCTTCAGTGAAAAAAGAACAGCTACTGTTTTTTGAGGGGAGAATTTAAACCCATTCCTGTCTGCCCATGTAGCTAACTTATTCAATGTTATCTGTATTTGCCTCTCACAGGATGATATGTTGGATGATGTACAGGCAATTTGCAAATCATCAACGTAGAGTGAATACATAACAGACTCTGGGATTGCTTTACTTATACTATTCATTTTTACAACAAACAATGTAGTACTTAAAATACATCCCTGTGGTACGCCATTCTCTTGGATAAATGTTTTTGACATAGTTGTGCCTAGACGAACATTAAATGAGCGGTTAGAGAGGAAATCACGCAAGATGTTTAGCATTCTCCCACGGATGCCCAAGTCTGCAAGGTCACGCAATATTCCGAACCTCCATGTTGTGTCGTATGCCTTTTCAAGATCGAAGAAGACCGCTAGACAGTGCTGTCTGTGTATGAATGCTTCTCGGACGGTATTTTCCAGACGGACAAGATGGTCAGTTGTACAACATGCCTTCTTAAAGCCACACTGATGAATATCGAGAAGCTCTTGGGATTCTAGGATAAGCATTAATCTAATATTAAGAATACTCTCAAATGATTTTGCCAGACAGCTAGTTAATGATATTGGCCTATAACTGCTGGCCGAAGTTGGTGGTTTGCCATGCTTCAAAAATGGTACAACAAGAGCTTTTTTCCACGCCTCCGGTATCTGTCCTACTACCCATATCTTGTTGAAAAACTTTAGAAGGGCTTCTACAGATGGCTCAGAGAGGTGGGACAACATTCCATAATGTATCTCGTCGGGGCCTGGGGCAGTCTTTTTGCCAGTAGATAGAACTCTATGAATTTCTTGTATTGTGATTAAACTGTTAATCAGTTCGTTGCTGCCACCGCTAGTTGGGAGTTTCTGTTTTTCAGCTGTGATTTTATATCTTAAGAATGATTCTGTGTAGTGGTTAGAGCTAGACACTCTGCAGAAATGCTCACCGAGTATATCTGCCTGCTCCTGCAAGCTAGTTTGCACACCTGGAGGGGTTAGGAGAGGGACTGTGTAGGGGGAGTAGGTACCATCTAGTTTGCGAACTTGTTCCCATACCTTTTTGGATGTGATGGAACTGTTTATAGATGAAACATAGTTTTTCCAAGATGTTTCCTCTGCGCTGCGACGAATATATCTTGCTTTTGCTCTTGCTTTCTTAAAGTTCATTAGGTTCTCGTGCGTTGGGTACCTGCGAAAGACACCCCAGGCTTTATTTTGTTGTTTTTTTGCTTCCTTACATTCCTGTGTGTACCACAGTTTATGATTTGGTTGTATTTTGCCCGAGGACTGGGGGATAGCAAGGTGAGCAGCAGCAAGGATACGGGTCGTGAAAAGCTCATTTAATTCATCTACACTGAGGCTGTCTGAAAAAATGTTTTCTAAATTGGCTTCTGATTTGAACAATGACCAGTCGGCTAGGTGGAGCTTCCAGCGACGTGGTTTAGAAGGGATGATTGATGGAGAAGATAAAAGCTCAATAACAACAGGTAGATGATCACTTCCATACGGGTTGTCTATCACGTCCCATTTAAAATAATTAAAAATCGACGGCGAGCAGAGGGATAGATCTAAACAGCTCATTTTTCCAGAGTTTGGTGAGCAGTATGTTTGCTTTCCGGTGTTCAGCAAACATATGTTGTTACATAATATAAAATCTTCTCATATGCGGCCTCTAGTATCTGTTAATTCACTGCCCCAAAAAGATGAATGGGCATTAAAATCACCAACTACCAGATAAGGCTCTGGCAGCTGGTCTAAAAGCTCCTCTAAGTCATGGAGATTTACTGTTGAATGAGGTTGAAGATATAAGCTGCATATCGTTATCGTTTTAAAAAGCAAAGTGGTAACAGCTACGGCTTCGTATTTAGTTTTGAGCTTGATTTGTCTGGTTGCAACACCACTCTGGATAACAATAGCGACACCTCCTGATAATCTACCAGACTGCTCCCGGTCACACCGAAAGACTTTATAATTTTTTAGAATGTTTTTATATTCAGGTCCTAGGTTTGTTTCTTGTAAACAGATGACGAATGGAGAGAACGTGTTTAAGAGATCTTTTACATCACTATAGTTGTTAATTAGACCTCGACAGTTCCAGTGAATGAGGAACGCCATATTGGGTGGATTTTGTTGAGAGTTAAAAATTTAGGTTTCGGGTCTCTCAGGGCCCGTTATTCGGGGTTTGTCCCTTTTTTTCTTTTCAAGGGAGTTGTGCCGGCGCAGAAGCGGCGGCGAACTAAGACTAGTGTCCATCGCTTCCTCGGAGGCGCTGGACGTCCGCTGGTCAGCTGCGGGTGCTTGTGTTTCAGGCTTCTTCTGAAGGGAAGCCTTTTGGGCTGGCGGTTGTGAGACCGGTAGGCCCTGTTTTGCAGATGGCAAGGAAGCTTTCGCTGTCCCTGCCTGGGGCGGGGGTGGTCCTGTCTGAGGCATTGCCTGGACAGGAGCCAGATTCAAGCGTGGCGTGTCGCCCCCACGCGCCACCTTGGAGTAGTCTGCCTTCGATGTAAAAACGAATGGGTTTTTCTTTTTCAGCTTTTCGCGCGCTTCTTTGAAGCTGATGTTTTCTATTGTTTTTATGGCTATGATTTCCTTTTCATTTTTCCAAGTTTGGCATGATCTGGAGTAGGCAGGGTGCTCCCCATCGCAGTTGGCGCAACGTGGCGCAGCTGCACAGTTTTCAGAGGTGTGGTCATTTCCAGCACATCTTGCACATTTTGGACGGCCACGGCAGCTCTGTGAGCCATGACCGAAGCGTTGACGATTGAAACAGCGTCTGGGGTTGGGGATATAATGTCGCACAGTCACTTTGATATATCCTACTTCAATAGATTCGGGGAGTGTGCAGGTGGCAAAAGTTAGGACAAGGTGCTTAGTGGGTATTTCTTTGTCATCTTTTCTTATTTTTATTCTGTGCACATTGGTTACATGCTGTTCTTTAAGCCCCTCAAGCATTTCTTCTTCTGTGAGGTTCAAGAAATCGCTCTCAGATATCACGCCACGGACAGTATTCAATGATGTGTGCATAGACACTACCATTGGGATGTCCCCAAACGACTCAAGCTTTGGAATGTTGTCATATTGAGTTTTGTCTTTGACTTCAAGCAGGAGGTCCCCACTGCCCAGCTTGGATACTTTGTATCCTGGACCCAGGGCTTGTGTGAGAGACTTGGACACGATGAAGGGAGACACCATGCGGGCTGGCTTTTCTGGTTTTTCACTGTGGATAACGTGGAACTTGGGGAATATTTCTAGTTTTTCATTAAAGAATTGAGAGGTTACTTCGGTCCGCCTTTTCTTTGTTTGGCGATCATTTTGTCTTGAAGAAGCCATAAAGTAAGTATGCTGTTCGGTCACAGTGCCAGCCACCCACCATCGAGCCCAACAAGGGGACGGGGCAGGAGTTAAATAAATAAGTCCTACCCTCGCCAGCTGTACACAGTAACTATAACCTAATATGGGTAACCCAGGGTAGTTACACCACACACGGTTAACCCTAGCCGCCCGGAAGAAGGAAGAATCCAAGAAGAGAGAAGAAGATAGGAGAGCTGTAGGATAGAAGATAGGAAAGTGAAAGATGGAGGGGAGGATAGGAAAAGGCGACTGCCGGTTCCCCCCGGGTGGGTCAGCCCGGAGGTGCCGTCTATGGGAAGCGTGGGCCAAAGTGGTGTGTTGCCTCCGCCGAGGGGCCTTAAAGATCCAAACACTCGGCATCGGCTCAACCACCAGGATCCCCTTTTCCCCAGACACGGCGATGCCACGCACGGCTAAGCGTGGGTGCTCGGGGTCCGTGGTGTCGCACAGTACACGCAAACATCTGCTTTAACAGATGCCCCCTGCGGGGTTCAATAACCTTGCATCCAGTCACCGAAATGCGGTATGAGCATTGAGGCAGTGGCTTTCGGTTACCGGTGTTAATTTCGTGGGGGTCGGTAAATATGCGACAAAGTCGGCATTTGGAATATTAAACGATACTTGTCTAGTAAATGCCGACGCTGGGTGCAGTGTTGGGGCACTGATTGCATTGGCAGCGCCAAAAAAAGAAAACAAAAAGACCGGCTGCAGCAGGAGCATTAGACTTAGGCAAAGTAATAGATTGGGCAGGAAGAAAGGAGAAGTCAGTGCGGTGTTACGGGGCGATCGAGGCATCGATGAGCTCAATATTACCACGGGACTCGCCAACAAGAAAGGAGTAGGGCCTCAGAAAATAGTTGAAGACCGGAATTGTGCTACAGCCGTCTTAGACAGTCTGCACCGCGGAGAGCAGAAACGGGCCCTGCTGAGATGCGAAGCTTTCGGATGGGGTAAAATTGACGGCACCGTCAGGTGCAGAGAGGCAGAAAACCGATGGTGATAGATGAGCATGGAGGAACCTCGCTACTGCAGTCACTTTATTGAGCGCGGGAAATAAATCACTCATCAAAACGGTGCTGGACGGGTGAAGTTATAGTTGTCTGCGAGTGCGCTTGATGTCGTCATGGTCGCAGAGACTGTCACAAACTAATATGATGTCATGTGAAAACGAGGACAGAACGACAAATTCTACGGCATTATAATGAGCCGTGAATGACCTCCCTGGCTGTGCAGGCCGCAAAAGGCAAAAAACTTTGACAATTAGCGGTGTGAAGCAAAAGGTCCGGTAAAAGTTCCGCCACATTTCTTAGCTTGTTGTACAGTTCTTTATTCATCACAGACAGAGCACAGCCAGTATAAACAAAGTCCAAGACAGCCAGACTCTCCACACCTACTTGAATTGTATTCTCAGGTACAAGACGAGGCAATAAGTTGGTCGATGTACTCGCGGTTCTTGCCTCTGGAAGGATGGTAGCTAGTTTTCCCGAGGCATATTGGGTAATGACTCAGTGGCAAAACCGCGTGCCGCAGTGATGGAGAACGGCGACGAGTAAGTGGGAGAGCGGAAGAGGAATCAAGGTCGCCGGAAGAGGATCGACGTGGCGTGGGTACAGGAAGCGTGTAGACGTAGGGTCGTGGGTAATCCGCAGGACATCATACTCAAAACAAATAGGGAGATTATCGCGAGTGTGCCAAGGATTCCCGTAAAGAGGGATCGGTCTAGGGGCGTAAAGGCAGATTGCTGAGGTGGAGGGCGAAACAGATTAAACGAGTCAACACAGGGGGCGCCTGGGGATGTCGTCGTACGTGGGTGACGCTGCGACAGAGGACTGCTGAGGAACGGGCGGTAGCACATCAGGAGCTCGATCGCGAAGCGAGGCCTGAAGGGTGGGGCGAAGTTATATAGAGGGCTCTGAATGCTGTTAAGAATGGACAGTTGTCGTGCAAGGTCCTCGCACACTAAGTTAAGCAGCTAGATCCTCCTCGCCGGCACAGCCATCATCATCATCATCATCATCATTCCTTCCGAAAATAGCCAGGTCCCGCTGTCGGAGACCGCCGGGGCAAATGACAAGGGTATGGCAATATGGCTCATGTCGCTGGTCATAATTAAGGCTATTTTCCGGCTTCGGAGCTCGAGAATGTTAACCGCAGGGTCGACCCAGCATGCTCCACCAAGTCCGAAAAGGGTTTCTTATCAGAGACCTCCCAGAGATCGAGACCGAGAGAGACCTCATAAAGCGACTGACAAAGCTTTAATACAGCTCGATCTCCCATCGTACGCTCGAGGTACGCTTGCTACTGGTGCTCACCTTCCTCTTTAAAGCTTGTTTGTTTATTACACTAAGGCGCACAGAATCGAAGACGTGATCGGTTGCAAGCTAACAGTTACATCATAACGCAAGAGACACTGAGTAAGACTAATAGACTAATGCGTCCATAAAAGCGGTAAACGTCTCTTTCACGGAGTCTGAATATTTCCGCACTGAACACAAAGCTAAATGAACAAACGTCTAGGATACAAGCCTCACACTGCTACAGCCCTGAGGCTTCTCCTGAACTTCCGTTCATTTAACTTTCTGTATTGCAAAAATTCCTTCTCCCTGGCCTCGCTCTACCATATTGCACAGAATTAAACTATTCTTCCATTGCACGTTTCTAAAGGTGAGATGTCAATAATCGTGGCAACGGAGGAGATCCCGTGGGTACAGAGCACGGAGCGAGCTTCTCGCAAATTTTTTCCAACTGCGCAAGCAGAAACTTTTTCATTTTAAATATACTGCGCAGTTCCTCTTTCCAACCCGCAGCACTATTCTGAACCGTGAACCACGTCTGCCTAACCAAACTCCTAATAGTTCGCGTATTCACAAGCTTTTAGAATTTCGGAAGTATTTAGGTGCACACTTGTGATTTTCGTACTTAAACAGGTACTGAGTGAACACGTTTCCCTGCGGCTACGAAAGATAGAAAGAGCCATTTTCATTCTTCCTCGCTTTCCTGAACGTACCTGGGGAGTTTCGCTAAACGTAATAAGCAACACTCTGTACTTAACTCACCGCCAAGAGAATAAGAAACTGTACCCATGAGCTTGAATTCCTAGTTACCGGGATTCTCACTATGCCCTTTTTGCAGGAAAGTCAGACCTGATTTGCCTAACTGTAAGTAATGCCTCAGGCTAAGCATCGAATCTCCTATTCACTGCATCCTATTCACTGGCGTTACAGGTTACCAGCTTCAAAGTGATTTAGGATTAAAACTTTAAACTCTGTGCTCCTTTCGTCTGACTAGACTGTATTCATTGGGGCAAAAGAAGTTGCCTCTTTTCTATTTTAACTGACAGTCTGCACTGAGCTAAATGGTGGTAATGCATGCATTCACTTTCTACTTTGAAGTTAAAGTTTTTACTAGTTTAGTGCTCTTACGCTAGGTGAGTGGCTAGCAAAGAAGCCGCTATGTGCGCCGGTGACGCTTCTGGCAGTTAACATGGCCGACCACATAACATGGCCAAGTTGTCAAGATTTGCCAACTCGTCCAGGTATTTCGTGAGGAGAAGGTGAAAAAGAGTTGAACCTGACCGGGACCCTTGGACCCCTAGTCAGGCACGCTTCTTATACAGACGCGTAGGTACGTTCGTACGGCTTGGTATAGGCGGGGCTTCATGTTATTGCCGGAAGAACACGTTTAGTGCTATTTACAACGTGCAACGTCAGGGAAAAAGACAGCTATGAAGAAGAACAACTTCACGGTTGAAATTATTGGAAACAGCTAAGAGAGGATAAAGCTTATGCTTTAACTACTGTACTTATATTTACGCGTGGCAAGATTTTTATACCACAGAACGTTAAACAACTTCCAGGTAGTAGAAATTTTCATTGTGTGCATAACAGAGGTGTGCGTCGTCGAAAAACTGCAAGCATATTTTTTTTTTCTCCCGATGGATTCCTTGCTGTCTTTCCGCACATTGTGTACGGCTGCGTGACGTAGAATGAGATTTTGAGATTTCCTTCGTTCGTGTGGGATCCTGGGTGGAATGAAATCTTTACTGCACCTCTGGGGCGGCAGCGGAACAGAAACACCTTGTTTCCCATTCGGCATGCACATTTAATGGAATGCATATTTAATCATGCGGAAACTCGTGGATCAGAAATCTGTCTCTAATCAGCTGCGGGGTGTATCCTCGTTTCTTCTCCCGGCTCCGTGCGACAAATGACGACGAGCCTAACTTGATTCAAACATAATTTTGTTAACAATGGGACCTCTGAACTCCCTGCATCGGCAGGCAGAATGAAACGCGAGAAGTGTGAGATGGGTGTTCCACGTGAAACGGTTGATGAACAGCGCAGGTACGACAGCTAGATATGCATTGGCCAGTTGCTACCTAATTGAACGATAAAGCTGCGCGGTGTTTGCAACGAAGTGGAGCTAATACTTTGAATGCGCCAGTATACTGAATTACGTCACTATTGGACAAAGTGTGCACTTAGTCGTATTGATTAAAAAAGCGACTCCCATTTAGCGTACAATCGGAAAGGAGAAATAAGAAAGGTCGTGGGAGAGACGTACGACCGCGTCTCGTGCCAACCTGTTCTGTGCGTAGCTAGCCGGGAGCTGAAAACCGAATAATGCTTCCAAAGCAACTATCTCGCATAAGTTATTAAGTTAGTGTTTGACACTGAGGAGCCGCGGGCAGAGCGATGAACAATTACGACATTTCCAAAGTCTTACTTTGTCCGTAACTTCATTCAATCCTCTCAGTCGCGTTAGTGAAGAAATGCTTCCCGGAAATGCAGAATAAAAGGGATGCTATTAAATCATCATCAGTCTTTCCGAGGTTATGTTACTTACCAAAAGGAATAAATGCATTCCCTAGCTATATCTAGTCAACGTCGTCTTGAATATGTCGTGTTTAACAACATTATAAGCCCAAAGAAGTTTGAACACGACGTAGGCTTTAAACGACAGAGCTGTTTTACTTTCTTCATCAACGAAAATTTAGCTATCACTTTTAAAAAATACAATAGGCAACTTATGTGGTAAAAAATGCCCTCATTTCACCCAGTACATGACGAGCCGAATATCATTTACAGCCTTTGTGAACAAGGCATCGAACAGTGGGTTACTGGAGTATCGGGACTTCCCGAATACTGGGAGAAAGTGGAGAGGAGCACCAGAACGCTCTTTCTATGTTATTACTGTTTTATGGAGATATATATGTCATGCAGGGTTTTATTTATGTTGCAAGTATTATGTTGCGATCCATAGCGGGTGGCTACAGGTCACTGAATGAACATAGGTTCAGCACTGAAATGTTGGCGTTGTCAGTGCCGCATTACTACTGTCGTGTGGAGCATTTTATCGGTGCAGCGCATCGCTCAAATCGGACTGTCCACGGGCTAATACTTCGGAACTATTTAATATTTTTTGACAGCAAAGTTTCTATCGGCACCTCAGTGGAGAACCAGATGGACACGGTGGGAGCATTCCAGTATTCTTCTAGAATATATGCTGTACGTCAAGGTTTGAAGTGAGTGTTTTACAAATCTTTAATCGTATATTACCGCACCAACTTGCGCGGCACTCCATTCGCATCGCCCCTGCACTGGATATCTCTACATCGGTCGATTAAAGTTCATGCGGATGCTACTTGAGCTCAAATCCTCCGCCATGAAATCTGCCGTTTGTATGAAACAGTAAGTTTTGTGGAGGATAGCTCATTGTTCAGCCGACTGTCTGAACAATGCGACTGAATGCTATGAATGAATACAATGCGATATGAATACTATGTCTCACTTGCTTTAATTGATTTTTCGTCTTCGCTTCGAATTATCACAAGGTCAATGGCTAAAATGACTAGCAAAACTCCCTGAAAGCTCGTATCTCAAAGAAGGCGCAGTATTCAAATGGCTGATAGGTTTCATGCTGCAGTGAGATATTTTCAGCCTCAGTGTATGCCATTTTTGGTCGGCCTGAAATTATTTCTCATTACCGCCAGCCGGTGTCTTGAGCGTGTACCTTTACTTCATTCCCCAGCAATCTCTATAATTTCAGCTCTCATTTTAATGAGTACTCCCTTTACATGCAGTGGAATAGACTTCAGATCTGAGTGAGTCAAGACTGCTGATTCTTTCATTATATAAATGTATGGCGGTTGTTCTGAAATAGGCTCAGGAAAAACTACAAAAATTAATCTTGTCTCACGGAAGCATTTCTTCTGTCTACTCACTTTCAGTTGTTTTATGTGAATTCGTTATACCTACGCCCCGCAAAGGACATGCCTGCAGCGGCGTGCCAAAGGCGAAAATGGAGCTCAGCAGAGCACCTTTGATGCATCCGGGGAAACACCGCAAACACTGGGCTGCCATATTTAACAAACCGAAAGGTGACAGACTAAAGCGCTGTCTTGCAGCTAAACTTTATTTTCATCAAAATAACATGTAAGCCCTCAAGAAAGGAATAAATGGCACAGTGAAGCAAGCTCCAGAAAGAAATAAAAACGCTAAAATTGAAATACTGGGAAGGTGATATCAGATAACATCGCTTTGCTAGTTTTTCGTTTTGCTACGGGCTGCAGCTCTATTTTCATAATCAGAACCGGAATCAAATGCTGTGCGCCAGAAATCAGCCGCGCATGTTACATCTATTCATCATTCTTTATGGTAGAGTAAGGCATCATGCATAAAGAAATGGAACGTACGCCGGACTACGAAACAAAGTCCAGCCGGTAAATCAGCTTGCACTGGCTTCGCAATTGAAAGTCGTTAAATCTTTGTATTTTTAATCTGAAGGGCAGAGATTTAGCGCACGAGATTTTTGTCCTTGCGATTATTTTTCTTTGCTATTCATGGGCCGCCAATGCCTACAGCTTTCATGCGCAGGCAAGGCCGGGACTAGTGGCACTATTAAAGGAAGCCGCTTTCTTTGACAATCCAACCCTTACAGCCCAATAGCTTTGCCGAAAGAAACCTTGCACAAAGCAGAGAAGAAATGAAAACAACCAAGTGCACGCAGGGCTTTCTTGACCTTTTTCTGGGCCCACCTAGCCCAGCAACCCCTGCTCTGTAGGCATGGGCCACCGTACAAAGTGGGCGAGTCCATGGACTGACACCATCTGTCACAGATGATCGTGAACCAGCGGAAGCGAGATAGGTCGCCACTTCCGCTTCCCTGCACCGTCATATCGTATATGCATGAGCCCGAAAGCGGCCGTGAGAGGGACCGCTCTTGTGGCGTGCCCAACCGGCTCGACTACTGGCTTTCGCGCCGCGAGCTCCCCGCAGTGTCTATGTGTTGGACGAGTAGCGATCTTTCCCCCAAGTGATGAATAAGCATCTGGCTTGATGAATAAGCAACTGGTTTGACGTTTGGTAGGAAAGGTGTTTCCGTTTGCAGAAAGTGGCAGGAACTCTTGGCACCTCAATTCCAGATTCACAGCTTGCATAGAGGAAGTATTCTGAGGCTTGGAATGGGAGCAATTAGGCATAAGGGTCGGTGGAAAATACCTCAGTAATCTGCGATTCGCTTTTGCTAAGCAACTTGGGGGATGAACTGCAAAAAGTGATTGATGACCTAGACAGGAATAGCAGAAAGGTGGGCCTGAAAGTCAATATGCAAAATACTAAGTTGATGCTCAGCAGCCTCGGGAAGAAACAGCAGTTTACGTTAGGTAGCGAAGCCCTGGAAGTTGTAGGCGAATATGTCTACTAATTAGGGCAGGTAGTAACCGCAGATCCAGACCAAGAACTGAAATAACTTTGAAAATAAAATGGTATGGAACGCATTTGACAAGTTTCGCAGATTGTGACTAGCAGCTTACCGGTATCGCTCAAGATGAAAGTATACAACAGTTGCATCTTACCTGTACTCACCTATATGGCTGAAACGTGGAGGCAAAGGAAAAGGGTTCTACTTAAGTTGAGACAACGCAAAGAGCTGTGGAACGAAAAATTTTAGGCCTAACGTTAGGAGATAGGAAGCGTGCAAAATAGCCCAGAAAAATAACTCGAGTTAATAACATTCTAGTGAATATTCAGAAATAATGGGCATGGGCAGGACATGTAGTTCGTAAAAAGGACAACCGATGTTCTCTTGGGTAGCAAATTGGATTCCAAGGGAAGGAAAGCGTAGCAGGGAGCTGCAGAAAGTTAGGTGGGCGGATGAGGTTAACAAGTTCGCAGGGATCAAGTGTATGCAGCTACACTAGGACAGTGCTGCCCTAACCTAGGACAGGGTTAATTGGTAGAAAATGGGAGAGACCTTCGCACTGCAGTGAGTGTTGTCCAGCTGATGATGATGGTGGTAACTCAACGCCAGGAGCGCAAGACAGTACGAATACCGGGAAGAGTTGCAGCTCTCTTATGGCACCGAGCGATTCATAAGAATTCATTGCTTCGCCTCTTATCCAAGCAGTTAGCCGCGCACCCTGACTGCAATCCTTGTCGCTGTCCCGTACACAAGGGAAAGGAAGCATGCGAGATGCCACTGCTTCTCTGGCAAAGGAGCTTCAGAATGCTAACTGACGGGGTTTTGGAGATTCATTTAGAAATTGCATTTAGACATCATCACAGCATTATCATACAATCGGCACGAAGGTGAAAATTCAAGAATTTCAACATTGTCAGAATAATTGTGGGGCTTTTAAGTTAGTTTCACAGTGCAATGTAATTAGCGGCAAAGTTGCTGGTACTTTTTTCTGTTATTGCAGGGCAGAGGCTCTTAACAAGACAGCAGTCTAATTACTTGCATAAAGACGGGTCACCCCATCCGTCGCTCATCGTCCAGCGAGATATTCGAACTTCACATCTATAAGTCAACTGAGCAGTTAAATTTACCCACATCTGGAACGTTTGTAGTCCGCTTGCGAATCTAGTTAGCCGCATTGCCAATAAGCACGCCAGGCTACGCTTGGGTGGAGTCAGACAACTAAACCATGTATTAGCACTCAGCAAAATACTCAGGTAGGGAAGTGTACAGATGTACACTTCCTGCAAGTCTGTCACAAAAGTCGTCAAATTGAGGTTGCGCTTTACACATGCTACCAGACCGCCCTTAAAGCTCTCATACATAAGTTCACTGAGCGCCCATACTTTACGAAGCTGCTCTAGCTCTTAGAACACCTCACAGAACAACATCGGGACCGGCAAAGGGCACGAATTTCTCGTACAAAACAAGGACACTTGGTATTTCAGCAAACTGGGCTAAAACATATCGATCTCCATGTCCCCATTCCCAGACAACACAATCACCTGTATTCCAAATAAAAAAAATGTTGAAGCCGATCTAACCCATTCTGTTCGCGTTTTCAATTACGCTTTAATCCTCCTGATTTGACGGTTGTCTATACAGATGCATCACAAAGTGACATTCAAGCGGCTACTTCTTCGTTAGAGGGCAGCAGCGAAGTGGTGATACAAACCATCTGTCCTTATATTGATCCTTCTCCTACAGCGACTCTAGAGATTCTACCAATAATCGCGTATTCAAACTTGTGATTGAAAAGAGGAGTTTCTTTATTCGCAGCTTATTTGAGTGAGAGTATTTGTGTAGTAAGAAGTGGTGATGATATTGATGATAATGAGAAAGAGCTCTCTCTTCAGCGTCTCTATACTTCAGACATCTAATAGTTGCGCGAACCAAGACATACACAAGGGTACAGGGCCTCTGCAATTTTTCTGCGATATCTCTGCGATTTTTCTTCTCGTGCACTACATTGCCGCCGTTCCTTCGGTATACATACATTAAACATACCAAGCAGCCAGAGTCGCTGTGTTACTTTCCTTTTCTCAGTTGCGTCGAGGAGTCCCATAGTCATTATTATCTTAAAAAGCGCGAACACGAAGACAAAGGACAAGATAAAAGAAAGCCACAGTACAAGCGCTGACTCACAACTACGCCTAAGGAGAAGAAGTGCACTCCTAAGTTTGACCAGGTTAGGACTTTGCATCGCCACAAAGAAAAGATGACGAGAGAGATAATAAATTCATATTTTATTTCAACGGACAATAAGTGTGTCAGCAAGACTTCTCTTGCTCTTTCAAGCAAAGAGGTGTCTTTTTTGAGCGACTTTTTGTGCAGAATGTGAAACCAGGGGTCGTTTCACGTGATTGTTTCGTTTTCGTCATGTTTGTTTTTATCTGGGCCTTGGAGTAAAGGGCTTAGGCATAGTTGTGAGTCAGCGCTTGTACTGTGGCTTTCTTTTATCCTGTCCTTTGTCTTCGTGTTCGCGCTGTTTAAATTAATAATGAATATGTACCAACTCGCCCAACAAAGTATCTTGGTGAGTCCCATAGGTCGCCCTCTTTACTTTCTGAGGAGCCTTCTTGTCTGAGCATCTCTACCCTAGCCTATGATGGTTTTGCAAGATTTACATGGTTGTTGGCAAGCAAAAGTAAAAGTCCAAAGCCTACCCTTCTATCAAGTTATGCGGAATATCGATATTGCCGCGCCTATTAGAATGAGGCATCTCCATGCACATAATCAATGGCGATCTGGGAGTCAGCCCTCTAGATTTATGACGAAGGTAGGTTAGAGTGATTAGGTGATCACAATCACTCTCTTCTCTGGTTTGGAGCAGGGCTAAGAGTCACAATAGTAAGTCTCAATTGGTCTGGGGCTTTTTTTTTTTTTTGTTGTTAACATAATTATGTCTGTCATACTGCTGGAGCGCATTACTATTCCATTCCGTGTTGCACAAACCCTAGACGTCAGTAATGCTAGCGAGAAGGCATCCTTATTTCCTGGACTAAAGTGAGGGATGTGTGTTATGTTTTAACGTTGTCACATTACAAAGCACACACCAATAAGCTTAGAGTGATGACGGAAAGAAAGCATTCTAGAAAAGAGAGATTTCGAGAAAGTAACGTTTGGGAGTGAGGGTTAGAGCGAGGAGAGTACGTCATCAAGAAATAATGATAACTGATCGGCCACACACCATCACAAAACCCCGGAAGTACGGCTGCTGATTCTTCGCTATGGTTCTTTCACGTTGTCTACCGAGCACTCAGTATTTGGCCAGAGGGAAAAGATCCGGAATGCAATCAGAGCCATCCCCAGAGGGCGCGGGGCCTAGCGGACAGCGTTCAGGGACGGATAGCTTTTCTTCGCTTTCCCCCGACGTTTGCTGACAGCAAACGGAGCTGCAGAAGATGCGCAGTAGGGGAATGAGTTGTCAGAGAAAATAGCGGACCACTTTCGCTCCCTCTTTCATGCCAGCTGAGTGAGTGCGCGCCCCGATGCTTTGATACCACCATCGGGACGATCACGCAAAGTGCGTTAGACGCCTGTTTGAGTGGCTCGTGAAGTCGACATGTCCGTGATGGGCTCGGGGGAACTGCAGCTACTGACATGCAGGAGAGCATTCGACGAAAGCATCAGAATGGCAGAAAAGTAGTTTTCTAAGGCATCGGGCGATGGGATATTTGTTGTAGTGAACGTATATGCTTCTGACGCCCCTAACAAAGAACGACGAAGCCCTCTGTTTGTGATCTAGTATGTGTGTATCATGGCTTATCACCGAACAACGAAGCCCTCTGTTTGTGGTCTAGTATGTGTGTATAGTGGCTTATCACCATCTAGTGCGTGTTTTAGTGCTTTTTGTCTATTCTGCATTCATATTTGTTGTGGGGGGGTGGATTTTAGTACTGAGGACTTCATTTCACTTTTAATGTTTACGAAAACAATTTTCATTTACGTTGAGTGTATTATGAGTTGCGTCGCAATGAACATGTCACTCAAAACGTTTGGCCTGCCCTAAAGAAAGACATCGTACCTCAAAGTGTTACCGTGTCATTTTCCTCTCTTGTCTGCGTGGGATTGTGCTCAAATGGCTTGAAATCCTACAAGCATCATTCGCAGACAGGGCTATGACAGGACTAAATTGACAGTGGTTTAACTGAGCTAAGCTAGCATATACAAAGCGAAAGCAGTAGTAGTCGTGGATTAGACCGAATCGCTTGTTTGTTGTTCTTGTCGCACCTTTTTCTCCATCGCCTAGCGTTGCCAGAAGTTCTAGCTCTTCAGAAGCTTGCATTGCACATTCAGCTCTCTCACCTTCATTTTACGTACGTGGCGATTCTTCACGGCGACTGATGTCGGCAGGACGAGAATATGTGGCTTTTGGACGAGCGTAGTGAGCGCTCGCAATAAGCGTTGTTGCCTAGATTATGGCCTCTCACTAGACTACATCTTCGCATGCGAGCAGATGCGCACGGTTTATATTCACCGCTACCGCTTTGACGTAGCAGCTCAAGAGCAGCACGCATGCGCAGTTAGGTGCTTAGATGCATAGCTAAGTGCAAGTGATGACATCCCGCGCGGCACTCATACGCCGAGCCTCAATGGTAGTAGTGAAATACGGCATCCCGGAGGCAGGATTGACCATGGCGCACGAGTGACCAGTACGAGTCACGAACATCTCAAACATGTAGCAGTTCGTTGTTGTTTTTTTTTTGCATCCATTCATCCGTGGAGACCGGCGATATGTACCGGTAAGAATGAACATATTGCAGGGATTTGAAGAAGAGGAACCAGGTGTGCGGTATAGAAGAAGTGAATCACACTAGGGCAATGAAAGCGTGTGAAATCGTGACCTTTACCACCTTGTCAGAAACCACCATAGAGTGCGCCATCCCTGGTCTCAGTAACAGTATATCTACCCCAAACTTAGCGATGAGGAACGGAAAGAGGTCAGAGAGTGAGTAGTCTCGTGAGGACAAAAAGGTGTAAAACATTAGCTGATGGTTTAGCTTGTGATTAAACCTGGAGTTACGCGAGAGTAATCTGCATGGCTACGCTTAGGTTAGGATTCAAAGTAAACACATGGCTTTTGCACATAATAGTTTACTCGAAGATTTCAGCTTCACTTAAGAATAATAATAATAATATTAATAATAATAATAATAATAATTATTATTATTATTATTATTATTATTATATTATTATTATTATTATTATTATTATTATTATTATTATTATTATTATTATTATTATTATTATTATTATTATTATTATTATTATTATTATTATTATTATTATTATTATTATTATTATTATTATTATTATTATTATTATTATTATTATTATTATTATTATTATTAAGCAAAGCTGAAATCTTAGAGTAAACGGCTATGGTGCAAAAGCATACCTTTTTCCTCTCCTTCCTCTCATTGACCATTCTCATTCGGGTGTAGAAGACTTCTAGTGGTATGACATCATCTCTACGTCAAACTCCGGGGCACACCGCCGTCAGAACGTTCGAACGAACCTTCTGTCCTAGAAACTCGCTGTTGTAGTTCGCCTCTATCTACTACCGAGTTATCTGTCTTTTCTTCTTCTTCTTCTTCTGCTTCTTCTTCTTCTTCTTCTTCTTCTTCTTCTTCTTCTTCCTCTTCTTCTTCTTCTTCTTCTTCTTCTTCTTCTTCTTCTTCTTCTTCTTCTTCTTCTTCTTCTTCTTCTTCTTCTTCTTCTTCTTCTTCTTCTTCTTCTTCTTCTTCTTCTTCGCCTTCTTCTGTTTCTCTCTTTCGGACAGGCATGGCTCTTCGCAATCATCTAGTTTGGGTATGCATCAACAATGAACAAAAAAATTATTGTAGCCGCCAGTGAAAGCTAACACATTTATCTAGGGCAAGATAAAGGATGAAGAAATAGCACCTGTGCTGGTCTTTTTGCAGCGAGAGCCACATTGGCCACAGTCTCGCCATTTCACCATGTCTGTCCGTGCCTGGTCGGTGCTTGTCCGTGGCTGTCCGATGCCTGTTCTAACCTATCTGAAGAGCGAAGAAAGAATAAGTATTGGGTCGCAGTAGCTGGCAATTGACATGACCGAGCAGTAATTGGACGTAGGGCTTCCTGAAATTACATTTGGCAGGACCTGCCAACTCGGGCCTCTCCTTTCATATAGGAGGGTGATATCAGAATCAGCCTGCCAAAACCCTTGCATTCACGTTATGTCTTGGCCACGCACGCACGTTTATACTGCTCCGTTAAGCGGGGTTTTATAAGTTAGCTGGTAGGTTACGCTATAGCGTCATTGCGAAGATGGGAGTAAAAAGAGAAAGAGGCGCCGTAGTGGGGGGCTTCGGACCACCACGCGATAGAAGCTTTCGCCTCATTGCACTTTAGTGGTCTAAAGTACCCCCTATAGCATAAATAAAGCTGAAACCAAAGAGTAAACAACAATATGCAAGAGCCATGTCTTTAGTTTCGAGTCGAACCTTGGCGTAGCCATGCGAATTGCTCTCGCGTGACTCCAGGTTTAACCACAAGCGAAACCACATCAATTTTTTTGCTCTTTCGAAGACCATGAAGTGGCAGAGTCCCGGTTCGCACCACCTGCTGTACCAAGAGCAACGACCTGACTCTTGACCCTTTTCCAAAGCATTTCGTTCCACAGAAATGGAGCACCAATTCCGCTGAAACCTTTAACTTATTCAGAAATCAGTTCGTACCGTATGGCACTTGGGATCAGCATGTGAGCAGCATTTTTGCAAGGGCCTGTTGATCTACAAGAATCCTGAATCTAATATCCAGCAACGCAGTCAGCTGCTGCTCTGCTCTGGCGCAAGCGATCCTCGGAGTTGAGGACGCTTTCTTGATTATGCACGTTATTCTGACAAATAGCTAGAACGCGAAAACGTTCCTTGTAGTAAGGTGCAGCTTATGCATGGAGCACTCTGTCTTGTAAAACTTTTGCTCGATCGCAAAAACTCCCTTCCCACTAAAATCGATTGCAATAGGGGGCAAGAAGGTCTTCGTCTTCTTGGGGTGATGCCGCACTTAAGTGCATAGCACGGGGATCGGGCCAGTTTTCTTCCCAGGCATAAAAAAACATGTTTCTTCGTTCATAAAAATAGCACCCTGATAACTCAGTTAGTGTCGGCAACCTGAAGTATGAATAGGTTTTTTTTTTTAGAGTAATTTGTTTCAGCGGCGTTCGTTCTTGTTAAAATAACTCTCGGTCCGGACATGGAACATAGCATAAAAATGCATAAGGGCTGTGGGTCTCCCCTCTCTCTGACGCCTCAGCACAAACGCGTGTGCGCCCTGCTCATCACCACGAGGGTCACAGTTTCAGACCCCATAGAAAAACCAAAACAATTCCTTCGGTCCTTCAATATTAGTTCCTGCTCGGAGAGAAAGATGGCGTTGATGTCCTCCTGACAGCATTAGCGTACAGCGCTGGACTCAGTGCTCAAAATAGACAATGTTTTGGTTGCGTCAAGATACTGCTGCGTCGAGATACTGGAGAGACGCCTTCCAATAGCTCTACCCATTGCTGGCTTAGAGCGTTTGTTCCATCTTGCAATGCAAATGCGCTGCTCATTGTGATCCGCTGCTTTCGAAGTCGTTTGCCGCCTGCAATAACTTGTGCAGATAAGGCGAGCTCAAATCTTCCCCCACAGTCGTCATCACAACCCTCTCGCGTCCTCTGCGGCATACTGTATGGAGCACAGGGGCAACAATAGACCAGTAGCGTGGCTTTTTGGGCTATTTGGTACATAGTTCAATACACTATAGCGCAGCAAAAGACGAGGACACAAGAGACGAGAGACGAACACCACGAGAGACACTCGTGGTGTTCGTCTCTCGTCTCTTGTGTCCTCGTCTTTTGCTGCGCTATAGTGTATTGCAACAACAGACATGCGGAATCTCGCATAAACATTCCTTAGCCGCACACAGTATGCTCCTAGATTTGAAATACTCGCATACATCAACATTTCGGAAGAATTAAAAAAGTATGCTATGTAGAGGAGCAGCTCAAATAGGCATGAAGGGATACAATAATGGGGGACACCTAAGCTCCACCTTTCAGGGTATGAGCTGCACGAGAGTATAAAACTGGGCAAGTTGGTATGAATTCATCTTGTTGTAGCACCACAAGGACGAGGACAGATACGGAGAAAGGCAGACCAAGTGCATTGGTGCATAGGCTACCAGCCCACATATAAAGCCCCGCTTTAACCAAGCCGTATGAATGGGCCTGCGTGTCGAAGGGGTATCGCGTGAATTCAACGGTCCTGGCAGGCTGATTCCATCACCCTCTAATATGAAAGGAGATGCCTAACGTCAAGCAATGCTACGGCCAGTCAGTGTTCGGCCATGTCAGCTCCCAGCTACCGCCTACCATCGCCATGCTTGGGATTTTTCGCTCACGACGTTGACGCCGGCGGACGGCCGCTGACGCCGGATGTTTGGGGAACCGGGCTTTTGACGCCATTACATTAACATTGCGCTTCCAATATTCATTAATTTGCGTGTTGCAGAGAGTATTAGTCACTGTAAATATTCAAAATATATCCAAAGCATCATATCCGACTGGCACTCCTCTTTCGCTGCAGATTGGTTAAAATGACTTAGTGATTTCTGATTTATGTGGTTCATACGTTATACTGTCGATTAATGAGGGCGGAGCCCTGACATTATCGGCGATCGCTTTAAAGTATTCCTCCAAACTTTAAGATAAGCACGCTTCGGCCCAGACTGACCCTATGAAGCAACTAGCGCTGCCATATTAGATCAATTAAAGCGTCCCCTTTGAGCCTTGAAAATAGTCTGCCTGTATGAGAACCCCGTGGTTCCTTAGCCGCTTAGTTTGGCGTTCTTCTTTCGAAAGGTGTTGAAATTTGAGCCCTTGTAACATGTACTAGTGTCTCATTAGTTCTGACAAAGCATAGGCAGTCTATCCGGTACAAGGTAATTTTGTAAATTAAGAGGGGACACGAAACTCAGGCTAAAGATCCTTGAGCACACACATTCTCTAAAGACATCTAGGTAAGCATGCATGTTAATGTTTGCCGGGGGGATAAAATTAAACAGGGAAAGAACGTAAAATACAGTACGCTACGCGCTGGCTGAGTTATTACAGGTTCTTTAAATATTTGCTCTGTCTCCAATCACTTCCCAAGGCAAACACTCCTTGTTATCTCCTTGAGAATTGCTTAAGCAAGTACGCTGGCTACTGAGGCAATGGAGCTGCGCAAACAAGAAAATTTGTCGATGTTAAGCGATGCAGGAAACTAAAAAAATTTTTGCGAGTCTTTGATCCTTAAAGGTCTGCTAAAGGAGTTTTTTCTTCTACTATTTCCGAGACTTTTTCATCGTAGCAGGCTTTAAAAAAAAAAAAAAAACAAAAGGAAGAATAGGATGACTGCCAACGTACGTCTTCGGATAACAATTTCGTCGATGCACTGTATTATTTACTTTTGTGTATTTATTTTTAGTTTACAAAGCGAGACCCCAAAGTAAATAATTTACAAGCATGGGCGCCGGCTTAGCGCTTTAATCAGCAAACAGACTGCTACCCCTGAATTCTTCCTTGGAATTTACGAGTACGTATTTAATGGAAGGAGGAAATGATAGCCATGCGCAGATGCGACCGATCGCGGAGATTGGTGTCAGCGGGGTGCCAGTCACCCGCAGAAAAGGCCGGAAATGTATTGTTACGTAGCTGTTTGAGCTCATAACTAGAAGGATTAATGGGGGGTTAATCCAGAAGGCACCGGGGAGCAGGTCCAGAGCACCCAGAGACGGTCAGCACCAAAACGTCAGCCTCTTCTAATCGAACGACAAGGGGCGACATCTTCTTCAAGTAAGCGCTCGAGACTCGCGATGAGCAGCCGCCTAGCGGCTGCTGTTGCACACGCTACAATATTGTGGCGCTCAAGGCACCCGTCGATACCTGTACGCGCTATCATTTCTAAGCTTTTCTCGATGCATCCAGCCAGTACAATTGGATGGCGCTATATGGAGTCAAGTAGCGATTGCCAGATCTTGGGGCCGTGTCTGCAAGAGTGCACTTATTATAAACTGTATTCGCGCACAGCTAATTGTAAAAATGGGCCTAAATTGTGCGTCAACCTCTCGGCGAAGCTTTGCAAGAAGTGAGTATATTACTCCGTCCCTTGCCAACGATGCTTGCCGTCTGCAACCAGCCAGTGTTGCATATAGCTCCTTCATTAAAAAGAGCAGTCTCATTCGTGAACTCGGGACCTAGAGATTTAACAGCAAATCAACATGATGGACTAAGTCTTGAAACTTGCTACTCTATAAAAAAGTACACCTTCTAGCAGTTCAGCCCCGATACATTTCTTGTAGAGTGCAAGGCTTTAGTGGTGACGTCTATTGAGGACACGTTCGAATGCAGTGCACATCACCACATATATCAGTGACAAAGGCTTTCTTGGATATACTGATTCGCAGAATGGATTATGTTCAACCTGCCAGCTTCGAATTTTGAGCGAAGTTTTTTTCCTGGGTACGCCTTCCATTGCTCGGGGCAAAAAAGCCAGCTTGTCTGCGGTGTCTGCGTTCTTCTCGTAAGTGAAATATGTTGTAACTGTCCATCAGAATTCATATGTAAGAATTAGTTTTCTTTAAAGCGTAGTGAGATAATTTGCAGTATCGTAAAATTATTCGGGAGATATATGCAACTATTTATATGTCTTCTCATGCGCTTTCCTAGTAAGCATACAAGAAAGGAACAAAAATTGAATGATCGTAATATGAAGTGATGCAGGCAAACTGCTACAGCGAGATTTTGCCTTTTGCGTTGCAATAGTTACCATTCTTTTGCGTCCGGGAATTTATTTTTTCCACCATCAGTTTTTGATAACGCGTCTTGTAAATGATTTTATAAAGTCGTTGTGTATGGGTACAGCGATAGACATAGTCGCTAGAGAGAAGAGGTTTCATTTCTATCCCCTCAAGCGTCATCTCTGAAATTGGCCAGATGGAACTACTACTGCTGTCATAGTAAAACATTTGAGAAATTACTTCAGCTCCACCTTTAAGGCTATGACAATGGTTCCCATTTTCCAGCTCTCATTGTGAGTCCTCGTTCGGGTAGATGGACTTGGCTACTGGAGTAATTGCTAATCTCTTAATAGTTATCTCTAATATCACGCACACACTGTTAAGCTTAAAGGCGTATTGATGCAAATCCCTGCAAAAGTAAACGACACGCACGTGCCTCGTCGCCTTGAAAGGGGAGGGGGGCCGTATCGTGTTTGACTTAGAATGTAATGCTCTTGGAAGGCTGAGTCTGATCTCACCATCTAAACTCAAAGAAGAGGGCCGAGATGGCGGCTCCTGCCAACTCGGCTATATTTCACGTGCTCGCGGGCCTGTAGGCAAATAACTTTACGACTAATCAGTGTTCAACCACGTTATCCACCAACTACCTCCAACCAGAGCCAATCTCGTGATGTTTCGCTCACAGCGGCACCTCCAGACTCGCTGTGAAACGGGACTTTGGCGCTAGGGAGGCATCATCTGGTGGGCGAGCTCAAAATGACCTGATGAGGAAAATTTTCATTAGGAGCTGTGGTTGTGCAGCTTTTGTCAAAAACATGCAGTCCAAAGGGTTTGCTTCTATTCTTTCTAGCGGGGCTTATAGAAGGGCTCCTGTAAAACAGAGACTAAGTTTGAAGGTGGTATTTTTCGTCGCCTGCGAAGGTGTGATCTTTCGAAATTCGCAACGAGACTAACTACATGGCGGCTTACAAGCAAACTTCTTCCGCTGTACACTCTTAACACAGGCTGTACAGTTAACATTTATTTTGGCCCGCCTTCTAGTTGTGGGAGGGGGTAAGAAGAAGGGTGGTGCCTTTGCAGACTGGAGTGTTCGCCCTATGGGGCTTCACATTTTCTTCATAAGGCTCCCCGCGACGCTGTTCTTTGGGAAATATGAAGCGTGCCACTAACGCATTAATGAATGAAATAAAGTTACCCTGAGCCTCCCAACTATAGTAAGCAGGAAAACGCCATAAAATCTATCACTATAGAGTCCAGTTAGAAAACTTAGGAGGAGGCTTAAGCTTAAAGTAGATGCGAAAGCGTTCGCACTCTTTCGCTCAGAGGTTGGTACTCTGGTACTGTTTCAGCACTCTTGCTCGCTTGCCTACCGTTTATGCCTAGCGTTGACGATTCAGCTTGGAACCTTTAGCTTTACGAACCAACTCAGCTTCAGTCCTGCGTTTGCGATCGTCGGCAGCGTGCTCACGTTCCACCTCGGCTTCCTCTGCACACTTACGTCACCTTGGTTCCGTTTCCAAATTTTGTACCCCGGCATTCCGCCTTCACTTCAACGGTATAACTGCCTCACACCGAGTGTTCTTGTCCACCATCGTGGTATCCTTCGTACAACTTCTCTGTGAGAATCGAGCAGCACCATCACGACAAGACACACCTTAAAACGATACCTTCACACTATTAAAAGCATACGACACAATGTCAAGCAACATTTTCGATCTAGTACCAACTACTGGTAACCACACGTGTTAAAGGTCAGCGGCATGCAAATAATACTATTCGTCTGCCTCACGTTGGTTACCTGTACCAACTACCCATTACTACTCGCTAATTAATCAGTTGGCCAATCACACCATCAACCACCACCCAATCGATAGACATCGACCAATAGATTGACAATTGATTGACCAACAAACAAGGTGCCTGACATTTTTCAGACATCTCTTTTGACTCGACTTTGACGCATACGTACATTTTAATGATGACGTACTAGAATACGCCATCTAACTTGGCAACGACGTATCAGGTCTGCAGTTCCGGTGACTGCCGCATCGCAGGCCGGTGTCACCCACATGTTTATGCCAGCAAGGATTTGACTTGTCTTTAAAAGCTCTCTCATTGGGGTACTGCAATCTACTTTTGACAGAACGATCCCAATAACTTGTTATAATATGAATCTGATAATGGTGTGTGTCTTGAGCCCAAAAAGTACATATCAAAATATTAAGAGTACTTAGTTGGGGCACGTTACTACTGCCGAAAATGCAAAGAATGCACACGAACGGCAGCGGAAACCCTGAAGATATTCCTTATGGTGGAACATTCTCTCAATATTCCACATGGTATATTTGGTGCAGCTAATTATGGAATGCGCATGACATGTAACAGCCGTAATAAAGGCCATTCCTGAAAGGCATCTTTGCCTCATAAAGGGTTAAGTTGCAGTGAAGCACGCTTTAGCGGCACGCGAGTTGTTGATTTGATTTTACTTGCTTTTTTGCTTTGCTTTGCCTCGCTTGCTTGCTTGTCCATAAGCCTAAATACCCTTCGTTTCAAATGCCGATGGTTTATACCCACATATATGATCTAAATGAAATGAATTCAATTCCTAGGTCCTAGCGTTATAACATTAGGGCAGACGCCGCTCTTCTCCTTCTCGTTGTCTCTGTTTCCATTCGGGGATACCGCCGAATAAACTTGAAACCAGGTGGCATACGCCTATAGTAGAAAGCTGTCGTTACGAGTGGTCGCGATTTCTGTGCGTACTATACCACTCGATGAAAGGGTGTCATTATTAAAAGGCACAATGTACACCACACGCCGAAGGTTCCGAAAGCGTGTGTGGCCGATTTCAGGGTAACTATTTTCCTGAAAGAGTTTTTTAATTGTACAAGACTGAATTAAATTCTGCTAGCGAACACGACAACGGAAGACGGATACAAGCTTCTGTGTGAAACAAATCTGCTCCCTGCACTAGTGATGATTATTTAAATATTGAATGCAATTTCTTGCTTGGTGCTTTAAATATTGAATGCAATGTTCTGAAGGCCTCGCCTGCTATAAAACGGGTCCGCGAGCCACGGGCTCACCCGACGAGTGACAAATACAGTCTCTCTTAAAAACATTGATTTATGCCGGATAAGCAAAAGAGCATTCAGAAAAGAAACAACACCGAGCGCCACTACAGTAAACAGGTCACGTGACCTTGACCTTGACGTAACTTTCCATGACCTTGGCCTTTATAGTGGTCATGGGCTGCTTGGTGGTCTAGGTGACTATGCCCCAAAGTCACATGGCGACCATCAGGCTTGACACAAAAGTTTGACCTCTAAATATTCCTCAAGGTGAAAGCCGCGCATTCCCGATGCCTCGAACTACCTGTAGTAGGGAAGCTTTCGCTTCAAAAAACATGCGATCGACACTCGCGATAATGAAACACCAAGAATAAAACACAATGAGGGTTAGGGCATTAACTCGGCAAGACAGAACACACTTCGTCTAGAATAGTGCAAGCGATACCGCTTAAGCAGCGTTGCACGATAATAACTCCTCGCATACCAGGAACTCGCGCAAATAAGCTTAAGCCATCTCTGCAGGCATCGCTTCCGGCTTTGTCTAGGCAGGTCTCAGTTCCATCGTCCGTGAACATCCCGTTGGCCCATGACGCTCGCCGGCCTTCCGCCGAGCAAAAGCGAGCCTTGCTTCCGACGCCCTTATCTACCCTAGTTTTCACGCCGATAACATGCCGCCCCCACAATCAGCAGCTCGCTCATGCGCACTGACTCTACCTGGGAAACACCAACACAAATATAAAAAAGCGCGCGCGTTTTTACACACTAAAAAAAGCCGCAGTTCCCCACAGTTCCTAACAACACATTTTGCGCCGACGCCAAAGAAATTATTTAAGCAAATAACATGATGTAATAAATATTAAAAATAATGTTTGAAATTCTTGTCAGCGCTGAAAATAGAGCGAACATATTGGAAAAGAAAAGTGTCAACGAATTTCTAGTGGCGCCGAGGGAAACAACCAAACCTAACGCTCGGATGCCAGTGGGCAAATTAAAAAAAAAAAGTATTGATAGCGTTCAAAGCAACAGCGCGTTTATTGTGGCTGCTCGGAACACTCGCTCATGGTCGCAGATGAAAAAAATGCAAGGACACTTTGGCAACTGAAGTGATGAAAGGCGAAAGCCTGAGTGCTGCATTCGTCTACGCGACTGTTGCGCATGTAGCGATGAATTCTGCTACGAGTAAACTGAGACAGGCAGGTGCATGGGCAGAGGACGGTGGCATATGATGGTTTTACAGTGCAGACCACCCGCAAATTAGCTACCGAAGTTATAAAATCCGCCACGTTCGAGAACGCTTTCTGATAAGGTGGAGCCACGGCTATATTGTGCACTCGGGCACTGCGATTGGCCGCTGACGATGCGGTCAACATTCAATATCTCTCACTGCTGAATCGCTGAGGGCAGCAGTTGTCCTGTTTTCTTTTTTTTTTTTTTTTGTTCTATTCTTTATGGCGGCTGGGGGCTTCACAGAGAAAGTCATCGTGGCTGACCATGGACAGAAATAAAAAAAGTGCAAACTGCTGCGAGTGCGCATTCTCGAAGAGGAAGAGGATAGAAAGGAAGGGTGCTCTAAAGCGACTCCTTTGCTAGTATGGGTGACGCCTTGGCGCCTAGGACGCAGTAATTTGCTGGCACTGGTTCCAGGGAAGCGTGCGGTCAGCTTTACTGCCGCGGTTTGTCATCGGTGGAAGGTAAATAAACGGAAGATAAAGAATGTTTAAATTAAACTTTGAAGTGCCTTCAAGGGACACCCTGGAATTCTTTAATGTCAGCACAGTTGTTTAAAACGAGTGTGCTTGCTAGCTTTGTCACCATAGATCTGAGAAAGGCCTCTCTGCCTATAATGTGATGTACTCGAAAGTAGTTAAACGGACCCTGACGACCGCTCTATGGCGATGTTTGTGTTAGAAAAGTTTGATAGTTCGCCATTTTCTCGCTTGATTGATGCTCGTCTCGCGTCAAAAGACCTATTTATGGCTGAGACTGTGATTCTCTGATTCAAAGTCTGTCTTTGTATGTGATGACTCAGGCTAAACAGTTACAGGTGCTAAACGTGGCTTAACTTAGTATAACATAAGTGGCGTACTTTATTTTGCAAAATGTAGGTGACATTCTTGCTGTCTTTTCATCCGCTATTTTTCGCGCCTCTTTACGCATTATATCTCAGGTCCGATAGCTGACGCAATGGACCAGGATCGCCATCCCTTTCGAATTAGGTTCAATTTAAAGGCTTATCAGGTTAGTTTGTAGGTTAAACCACGTGATACATTCGTCGCTGCTTACGCCATACAAACGTTTAATATGAGCAAATTAACAGAGGCAAGTAGCGTTATTAAGACAGGTGTCCTCACACAACCAGCCAAACAGTCACTGTCCAGCCATGTCACCTGCCAACTACCACCTGCCAGAAATATCCTCTAAGGTCAAAGGCCAAGAATTTTGTTATACCTCTTACTTTTATGATTTGACCCGTGAAGTACTGCTCGCGCCCTAAAATAATAGAAACCATGACATAACTGCGGATTTCATGATCGCTCCTAAGTATTGGTGGTGCATTGTAGCAACAGCCGAAATGAAAGCCACCGTCAACAAGGTCTAACCAGAACGTTTTGTCAGTCGTCAATTCGTTTGCGTCAAGGTTGTTATGGATCTCTTCTAGCATACTCCGCCCTGTACTAAACCGACCTTAGGCCCATAAAGCATGCGTTTCTTTCGAGAGCCAAGACGGCTGGAGTGGTTGTATAGCGCTGACAAGTCAGCTGTGTAGGCTGCAAGCGAAGCTGCTGGGAAGCTGAAATTTCTGAGACATTATAATGACAGGCGGGTAGCGACTGCTATTTGCGGGCGTCTTCATAAAGTAGCAATTTAAGCAATGCAGTAAAAGAGAGAAAAAAAAAGACACTGGGCCCGTTTTTCGCAATTTTGTAAATTTCCTCCCCTGTTCTAATGTCAACGAACAGAATTGTCGTTCGTTAAACAATTTTGGTTTAGCGCCTCGAATCGACTCCGGCTATGACGGGCGCTGTAGTGGAAGACAACAACGTCATCTCTACCAATTCGGTGGTTTAACGTGCACTTACATGCACTGTAGCCGGACGACTAGTGTTTCAGTTCTTTCAAAACGCAGCCACCACGGCCAGGTTTTATATACAGAAGGGATTATGGTGCACTTAAAGGGATTTACTCATACCCTGGGCGAATTGATGAACAAGAAATTTTATTGGACAGGCCACGTAATTTGAAGGCATTATTAATATGTAACAGATAAGGAATCACTTTGGATTGCGAAAGGGAACGCGTAACAAGGAGTGTCAGAGGGTCAGGTCAGTTGGTCAGGTTAGGAAGTTTGCGGTAACAGTGTGGTTGTAGCTGACACACTATAGAGTTCATTAGAACAGCCAATATTCTATACCGGATATAGTCAACCTTATGATGATAAGTTTCTAGTTTTTTTTCCCTCTTTATTAATATTTGCAACTTGTAGCATGTCTTATGGAGAACAACATGCCCAATTTCTCTTCTTCATTACTCACCCACTCTTTGCCTCTCCTTTACTGCACTAGCCTCTATATTAATTTACTATCTCAACTTCTGGAAATTAAGCCAGGCTTACCTTTTAAGAACCAAATTAACCTTAAACCTCAGAGGAAGCATAGTGCACAATGGACAAAATATGATTTTGACACAGCGTAAAAATGGATGCAGTTGCATCACAATCTTACTGTTCAATCATCTTTGTTGCTCACTAGTGCTAGCTGACGTATCACGAGGGTGCTTTATTTATTTCGCGTCAGTCTTTTTTTCTTTTTTGCCCTCTTCTATTATTTGTTTGTTCTACTAGAGATATGAGCGGGTGTCTGATTTTCAAGTAATCGTACTCTTCTTCGAAAATAAATAACTGTAAGAATTTTGTCTAAAAACAAGTTTTTTAAAAAGGTAAAAAAGAAAACGTCTTGGCTCCGAAACAATTACTCTCTCCTGGCCCCACTTTTCTTTTTTTTTTTTTGCTTTGTTTAAGCTAATGTTTTTCCTGCGCAGCTCATCGATCACGTATAAACGGTATAATGACACAAAAACATTTAGCAAAATGCCTTTTGGTCTAGTTAGTTGAAATTAAATACTAAGGGCTGACGCGCTACGATCCGAAAGGTGGCGGCGCAGAGCTACTATTCTGACGAAAGGCGTTACCTATTTCGCAAAGAAGTGAGGGCACCCAAACGGCAAAGGTAGAAGAGCGCAACAAACGCTTTTGAAGGAAGCAAGAACTAATAACGTTCGACTTACTGAGAGCGTTTCTTGATAATACCTTGCCTTTCTCATTTTTCTTTCTGCTCTGGCCAATTTACGCGTTGTTTTTACTTTATTTCGACAATTTTTCATCCCGGACTGCCGCATCCTATTATGATCTCCTTGCGGGAAGGCCCAATTCCCATCTGGCGTTCATAACACTAAGCGTGCTGAGGCAGGTGGGAAGGCGGGCAATTGGGAAGCCGGACAAAAGTATGGCCTCGCACTGCTTCCCTGCAGCTGTGAGGAGATGACTATGTTGCTGCAACAAGCTAGATGCTTGTTGGTGTAATTTTTTTTATGAGGAGCTTTACACCGTCGGGGGATTGCTGGGCACAATACAGAAAGGGCGTCTCTCATAGCCTGAGTCGCTTTGGAACGTTAAACCCCACAAACCAACCAATAGAGAAAGCTGGATGAAAGAACGGCAACAAATCGTTCCACCAATGAGAGAAAGAGTGTGGTTCGGGAAATGGGAAGTGTAAAGGGGCAACGTCATTGTGATTTAATTGGAAGCGCTCGGCGACATTGTGTCACCAAATTCCAGGAGTGTGACTGCGGCCGTATTTTTCTAGGCTTTTCTCGCCTTTTCTCGCTTTGCCTTAGTTAAGCTCGAGAGCGCAGAGGTCCAAAATGAGATAGGAGGTGTAGCCGGAGGGTACGGGAACGAGCTGACAGCGTCCGAGTGCAGATATATTCTCCTCGGTCCTCTCATCGGTCATTGCGCGGCCGGCGGGGAAAAGGGATAGGAGCGATAAGAGAGCGAGCTGCTGGCCACTCTCACCCATTTCGCTCTAGCTCAACGCCGATGCTTTGGGAGCTCTAGCGGGCCGGTGACGAAATGTATGTTTGCCGATTGGCTCAAGAGCTCGTAAATTCAGCACCGCTGAGGGATACGGAAGCAGCCGCAATTGATGTGCTAAAAATTTTTTTCCGAGGCCTACAGAACGGCAAAAGTTCTCCGAGACATTGTATGTTCTGCCTTGGGGCTAAATACCATGAAACGAAGGAACAACTGCTCCATCTGTTTGTTATATAGATACCGCGTGTGTATTTCTGTATACCATGTTATGGTGCGTGTTCGTGTACCTATTGGTAGTGCGTGTGCATGTGTTTTCTGTACGACTTATTTTACAGTTGAACAATCGATTTTGCTATTAATGTGCATACAAAAGGTAGACTGAATACATTTGGAACAATGATACACCCTTCAAGCCGGAAAAAGTGTAGAGAGCAATTATATGAATGAAATAACAATTTTATTGGGAGAGAAATAAAAAAATACAATAGGAAGCCATGGAGTTAACTTGAGGGTCTCTGGTTTCCTGACCTACACGTGTATAGAAGGATGAAGGGAGCGAAGCCAAAAAGAATCAGAAAAATAGAAGCTCAGAACTCATTACGGAAAGCGTTGGTTGTACAACTACTCCTTGGGGACACGGGACACACAAACAGTACTTATCGGTCATGAGATAGCCCCTTGCACCCGCCAGAGAGTGGTTCAGGTGGAAAGCCTGTGTTTTAATTGAAGTTACTTGTGTCTCGTGCATATGATTTGCATATTTCCTATTTTGTTTTCTTTCTAGCCTCGTCCTCTCAGTTATTATTCTTTATCGGGCTCTAAGAGTGATCCGGGTAACCAGTGACATCGCTAGCATCTCCAGTAAGAATATGCTATACTTTCTACCTGAGCACATTTTCCTCGCTTTCATTAGCACACAAAAAAACGAGCAGCTTTCTTCGCTCGCCACAATTTTGGTGCTGGTGTTATGGCCGACGTTGATTCGACGCACGTGAGTGGAAGGTGATGTTTGCCATATCAGTCTTCACGATTTCAAGTATAAACATCGCACGCATACTTCCCAAATCTGATTTATAGCTTCAGGTGCGGTGCACCAGCCTCACATGTCTCAGCTTTCTACAGTTAGTTGGCTTTCCTCACTACGTCGTTTTCAGGGTACTGCGATTGATCTAGGTAATCATTGTCAGATTCATCCTGCAACTCCATCACCCCTTACTGCCCTGTCATTGGTGCTGCTCACAACAATCTTTTTTTCCTTTCTTCTTCATATGTGCTGTTCAACTGTAGCATCCTTCCAGGGTTCGACCATCTCGGTTTTGCCGTGAGCGCAACTTTTTCTTGTCAGTTCACTCACTCGGCGTCTTATCATGTTCTCTAAGCTACAAAAGGCTCGCGTTAAGGCAGTTGAACTATGCCCGTTAAGCTTTCAATTTTAGTGCGCTTGATCGTTACGGCCGAGACAGAGTTAACTCAAACAATCGCTGCTGTCGCCTTATAGCTTCCCCGTCGCGGCAGTAGCATTCTAGTACCTGTCCTTGTTTCCAGTGAAATCCTATCAAACAGGTTTAAGCGTGGCATTCTTCTCACCCAAACTCAACCTTCAGGCGAAGGCTATTTTCTATTTCAAATACCCATACAAGGAAACGCTTCATATAAACCAGGAAAGAAGGCTAGATGGGCGAGTGATGCTAATTTGCAAACTGAGGGAACGACTAGCACAACAAGCTGCTTCGAAAAGCGAATTTTTACGGAATAACGGCTTTTTTTACGGCAAAGTTATTATGCATAAGGGTGGACGTGGTTGACCTCAGGCCGGGTATTCAGACGATACAAGAGAGGAGAGCTTTTTGGTGCGTCCCATATCGATAATAAAAACTGCCACCGTCTAAACAGATGAGGCCACACGACACCGGCGAGTGTTTTAGTCGTGGGTGGGGCGCAGCTTTCTACGGGAAAAGCGCTGCTGTTCTCCATTCATGAAAGGCATGAATGAATAAGCGACCGCACACTCGCTGAGTGAAGCCGCCGGGCACTGCGATAACCCCTGTGTATACGTCCGCATCGTCTGTTTAAAAAAAAAATGTATGATACATTTGTTGTTGTTGTTGTTTTTTTTTTTTTTTTGCTGAACACCATTCTTCCTGTAACTTCCCCGCAGTGCATGGCGAATCTATATGTTGTGAGTGGAATATTGCAACAGGGCGGAGTGCCATTGATATGCATGAGTGTGATGTTTCTAGTGGATAGTTGAACGCCCTCAGCGAGCGAAAATGCTCCTACATTTAGGCTTTCATCACGCAAGGTTGCCTGTGCGGTGTGTTTAAGAAAAAACTACAATATTAAATGCAGCACACTTGATCACGTTATTATTTTGTAATTAAAACAGCAGGAAATCGCAAAATATTTCGCAACGGTAGCTTAATTATCACAACACCGATGGTCACCTTTGTGTTTGACACGTTTCCTAACTAAATGAAGGCAGAAAAATGCCATGACATCTCCATTGTTTGGCAAAATATGAGAAAGCAAAAATTCCTGTATTGTGCCTCAATCACAGGAGCACAGAACAAAAATCGCCGTGGCACCTCACCGGTGCACATTATCTTCATGTCCATGGGTGATGTGAATAGTTGGCTTTAGTCTTACCGCGTTTCTGATTAGACACTCCTGTGTACACAGAGGTAAATGAGCATTCCGTCCGACAATGCCTCTAGCGAACTCTGCTATGAGGGCTCATGTATGAGTGTATAGAAGTGGCAAAATCACTGTCGGAGTATTCAGCTCGTTCTGATAATATGGTTCAGTGATAGGGACATCATCATTCAGTTAATAAGGGAGTAATTACTCACTGTCATCCAACAAAGCGCCCCCATACGGCTACAAAGAAACTCTATTCAGCTTTTCAGAAACTTCGTAGTTTAAAAAATTTGTTCCGGTCCAGGTATCGAACCCGGGACGTTCGACCGCATCTTCACTGGTGAGCGAGATCTGCTTTAATGGTAGAATGAAGCACACCACTGTAATTTCTGTGTGCACAGGAGCGCCAGAGTCATTGTTCGGGAAAGCGATAAGGTAGTCGTTCATTTAACGTTATTGCTTCCGACCCTGCCGCGAATCGAAGCCAATCGGCAGGTAGCGTGAAACACCGCGTCCTATGCCTGCAACACTTCACTTCGAGATAAACCAGCCTTTCCGAGTTCACGCACCAGCAGCGTAACTGCGGAACCGACCTGAGAGTACTGGCTTGCCCCTCGAGGATATTCGTGAACATACAACAGGATATAGCAACTCACCTGGTGAAGTCATCGGTCATAATCAGATGTAAGGTCATGATGACGTAACACCCGGTCATGACCGGTGACCTCACCAGGTGAGTTTCTATGCCTTTTGTATGATCACGAATATTCTCGAGGGACAAGCCAGTACTCAGCGTGACTGCGGAACCGACCTGAGAGTACTGGCTCGCCCCTCGAGGATATTCGTGAACACACAAAAGGTATAGAAACTCACCTGGTGAAATCATCGGTCATGATCGGATGTGAGGTCATGATGCCGTAACACCCGGTCGTCATATTTGGTGTGACATCCGGCCATGACGTCACGTCCAGTCATGACCGATGACGGCACCAGGTGATGGCTTTACAATCTCGCGCTATCCCGCGTAATCTCGCGAATAAGTTTCACACCTTTCGCAGACGCACGCATGCACGGAGGGGCGGACACTCATGAGCCTATAAACGCTTTCGCCTTTATAAGAGGTCACGCTAAATTCATTTTGCAATGCATTGCGCAGAGTGTAAATATTTCGAAGTGAATCTCAATTGCACCACTTTCGGAGGCTCGCAATATACGAAGGCTCGGAGAGACCTACATCAGCATCCCGTCGATAGCTCTCTCTTTGCAAAGAAACAGGCGTACCTGAATCAGCGACGCTTCTTGGTTAAAATCTGGTTGTCTGGTTGTGCGGTAACCTTTTCTTGTTTTCTATTAAGGAATTCCTTCATATGCTCCCTCACCTGTAGCTATAATGATTTGGTTGCTAGTCACCACATCTGTTTGTCCCTCTGTTGTCCCGTGCTCCTTATATTTGTTTTATTATTTTCTTCGTCATGCCCTATAGCTGATGTCCAAAAAGTTCGTAATAGTTGCGTGTAGAATAAACCACATTTCATATCTATATCTTTTCAATGTGGCTTATCATGAGTAGCAGACAGCAAGCGAGACACTGCCAATATTCAGAAATATATATAGCTCGTTTAAAGCGCTACAAGAGTTAATTGATTAATGTGGTAGTAAAAAAAAACTTACAAGTTATTTCGATGCGTCTCGCAACCATGAAGAGTAGTAACCGTAAACGTTAGTTGTGCCTTAGACAAAAAAAAATGTTCACTCACATAAGGAGTGACTCAAAGAAAATGGCTATTCAACATAATGAGACGAAGTGTTCTGAACAACGCGACTTTTAAAGTTTATATTATCTACATTTTCTTTTTATTTCAGTGTATTTCTCTGAGAAATAATAAAAGTTCTCGTTTTAATGTTTTTTTTTTTTTTTTTTTTGAGGAACGCTGCAATAGGGTAAGAGTTCGTTGCATGAAATAAACGATGGAAAAAACTTACATAAAACAAGAATGCGATGTTGCTTTAGATGCTTCTCATTTTTAGGCTACAACGCAGGCAGGTAATGTTTCGCAATCAAAGAAAAAAAAGCTAGATGGAGTGTAAGAACAAGAACACTTCAAAACTTTCTAGCGAACATGCACTCCACTGAGTGTTATCAAGCAGCGCTAATCACTGGTGTCCCGTGTCCCCATCTACTATAAAACTGTCCATCTACTATGAAGCTTGTCTGCAAACTTTCCAGAACCACCAAACCAGCCAGAAACGACCAAAGTTTGCGACCAACTTAGAAAGCGGAAAGAAAAAATGAACGTACAAAAGGCACCCGCAGATCTCGGAAAGGGCGCAGTCGTAAACAATGGAGCCCCAGAGATTATCAATTACGGCGGACGCTGCAGGCTGCATACTGTGGCAAAACATAGACCTAATACCGAAGTTCATAAAAGACAGCGTTTTATGCACCATCTGCTAAGGTAGGTTGGATCAGGAAAGACGTTTCTTCTCTAGAGCTTCCTTTTCCTGTCCTCGAGTGTTGACGCTGCCTTCCCTGAGGTCCTCTGCATTTGTTTTCTGTTCATAGTAGCACTTGTTTTTTGTATTGTTCTTGCGGACATTGAGCTCGTTCTCCTCTCGGCTCTCCTGATACCGAACATGTGTGCGCAGAAGCACTTCGCGTTGTATGTTTTCTTCCTTTTCGATCCCGCTATTTGGAAAGCCCTCGAAGTACCGTGCGGTCACATCGCCGGTCACTCTTCGGGGCTGCAGCTGTCGCGTCGACTTATGAGCGAAACTGTCACGAGTTTGCTTCGCCACTCATCTGCACCATGAATTGCTATTTCGACCTTTGTTTTGTTTTTTCAAACTACTCTGTGCTAATGTTCTCAGAAAGACCATGCTGAGAGATGCAATTTACTTTATTTGCTGCCCTACATAAAGCGACCGCCGAAGCTCGTAGCTGCCTGTATTGTTTTCGGTTATTTTGCTTTAAAGAATACTATCAGAAATTTTGTTTGTTTGCTTTTTTCTTTCACTGTACAAAAACGGCAAAAGCGAACATTACCCTAACTATTCGCTTACATTTAATGGCAGTTCACTAGTGGCCGAGAGGCTCGGGCTGTTACAAAAACCAGACTGTCACGAAAATCGGACAACATTACTGCCTCAGTTACATTAATGGCCAATATCGTCGCGCTTTTAGGCTGAGGGCAAGGTGGAGAGCAGGATTCAAATATGTGGAAGCTGCTGGGATCAACCATGCTGAGCTTACTATATCATCTCAATATCTCACGGGGGCTACATACCTCAAGAGGATAGCGATCCAGGTGGCTGAAATTCCGACCACCTGGGGTTGTTTAACGTGCACTGACATTGCACAGCACACTGGCACCTTGCTTTTCGCCCCCACAGGCGGCCGCCGAGGTGGGGATTTGATCCCGCATCCTTGGGAACAGTATACGAGCACCCTACTACGCCACCCCGGCGGGGTCTGTCTTATTAACCTCCGCGGCCTCTTAGCCGGTGCCAACGAATCGCAACTTCTCTCGACAATCGGCATAGATGATCCAGGCGAGATAGCTTGTGAACTGTCTGCATCTCAGAGGTTGCGAAGACGACAGGCCGAATCCGATCATCTATTGGACGTAGCTCGCCGAGAAGCTGCCGCACAGAAACGAAGAGAGGCGGGTCGAACAAAACGTGCCGCCGATTTCGATTTTGTTACTTAGACTTAGCAGGGTTAAACATTTGCCGATTTTTGCTCTTAAATCATAGTTAGGCTATATATGAATCCACGAGTTCGTCGCACTTAAAGCGGCTAGAACCGGTACTTAAACTTAGCATGCGCCTCGCAACAATCACACACAATAAGTTACTCATATCTTACCTTTGTATTGAAACTAATGAGCCCCTGCTTTAATACGAAATGATTGAGCTGACATGTGCGCAAAGCTGAGAATTCGTTCCTTTTCAAGGTACCTCAAGTACGATAGTCGCCCAGTGCGCTTTGATAAGAATACATGACACGCAGCCAGGCCACTGCTGATGCAATTTGAGGACATATAGTACAATCTGAAATTGCAGTAAATATTACCGGAAACGTGGCCTAGCCCGTATTTCATACAGTATAACTTCCCAGCCATGTATGGTCGTTTTGAGAAATTAACGTAAAACTAACCACGCAAGAATACCTCCTACAAGGATACCTTGAATTTGAAGAAAAATTTAGGTTTGGTTTTAGGCGTCGACGTGTTCTAATGCGACGCAATATTTGTGAGATGCCGTAGTGCAGTGCTGAAGATCACTAAGACCACCTAAGGCTTTGAAGCATGTAATTACATCGCACACTAAAAGAGTGGCTTGCGTTTCACCTCTACCAACGGAGGGCGCCGCGGCAGAAATTCAACCCCCTTTGCTCCGCTTACCGTTCGAGTACGTTAGCCATCATGCCACAGAGGCGGGATCAAACCAATGCATAAGCACCAGGCACAGATTTCCAACAGTAGGTCTAAAAAGCCCATTTATGCTAGAAATTCCATTTTAATAAAACTGGAAGACATCAATTAGACCTTACCTCACAGCGCACCAACCTTTCCAGCCGCAAACATTATTAACTAGATGACGTTAGGAACATTATAGTCATTCATGCACTCAACCCACAAAGAGCGCTGCGCTGCAGGAAAGCTGTACAACCGTTAAGAGGTGATATAATCTAAACTATAGCAAAATACAAAACATTTGGACAAACAGTATTATTATTCTGGCTCCCGAACCTTGACGGCTTAGACGATAACGGAAGATCTAAAGGTTACTGCAAAAGGTCACTAGAGAAATCTAAAAAGCGTAAACATTCCCTACAAAGACCGTTTAACGCTCCTTGAAAGGATTTCAGAAATTGCCGCCCGCTTCGGTTCACAAAACGAAGAAAGAGCTGCGCCTGATGAAGCCGATTCTCGTGCAGTGGAAGTCGTGTGAACACAGAGAACACTTTATTGAATTCATCTTGTGTTGTCCACGCAATAGACATACGGATGCAAAACATAATTTCTTAAAATTTGCAAAACACTAATATTTGTAAACGTGACAAATCTTTAAATGACACGTGTAGTATTCAATATTATTGGATAATCTACGTGTAACCTAAGGTTTTTTTATTTTTCAAAAATAAAAAAATGCTTTGCTGTTGCGCCAAACTGTCTGGGCTTTAGGAATCATTATGAAGTTTCTCGGATACTCTACGACCGCACCGGAGACCACACTCACCTCGAACCAACCACTCGCTAAGAGTCCATCTCTAAGATCTTTTCAGACAAAAAACAGCTTGAAAATAAGCGAAAGAATGTTTATAAAATATACGCAGTCGCTGTGCACATCTCTGCCTTCTTCGATTTGTCATTACTCTACCACCTTTAATGGCCGTATACGCTGTACTGAGGTGTGCAAGTGGGACAGGCGGCTAAACCCACACCCTAATTTGGTCGACTGAGATCCCTCTTGCGGACATAACATGACTGCTTTTCTCTGAATCGCACCACGTTTTTTCTGTCATCCGAAGACCGGAACTTGATCCGCCATCTTCCGCCTGACATGTTTCCGCACTCCATGTCCGGTTCTAGCGACTCCCATCCTGGTTCCTACACCGGAAGCTGCTAGCCCGGCGGCGACTAACTTCTGTGTCTTTGGCGAGATTCTTCGAGAATAGCACACCTGGGTTTATACGCCAGATTGGGTTCGTTTTCCTTTTCTCCCAGATGCGAGAACCGGCTTCATGCTCAGATCGAAGCTCGAGGTGGTTACGTGCCTGGCCACGTTTCGTAAGCATCGCGATGTGCTTGTTTTTGGAGATCCATTCCGTAAAGTGAAGCAAAAATAAGCAGCACAGCTCACACTCTTGAAAGAGGCAAAGCAGAACGTCTTGAGAGTCTGCGGTAACTCGACCTAGTAGCCAACAGCAGCGTATAAAACAGCGCGAATATAAACGCTTCGTGTTCTTCTGCCGATTCTTCTGCCGATTCTTCGGTTAGCCCCTGTAAAGGGTGCACCTTTTCAGAACTGCCACTCATGCGGAGAAGCCACAAGCCTGGGAAGAGATCTGGGGTATTTTGAACTCTAGTGCCAACCTCCTTGACATAAATATTCTTCATGACGCCCGCGCAGAGTACTGCGAATTGCTATAAGTGAAAGGGACTAGAAATTACCAAATTCCAAAACTCATGCGTGCCTAACCTTTCTCTGCCACTTCCAGGATACTGAATATATTCCTCGCTTACACAAACCACCATTATTTAAGCAGAATAAAATCATAAAAATAGAAATACCTGTTTTATAACAATGTAACCATCAAATTGTAAGAACTTTAAAAGAACATAGTGCACAAGCAACACAAACTCTCTTTTTATCTCTTTTTCAGCAAATGCAATGAAGGCTTTTATATTTGTTATTGAAATAAAACAAAATAAGTTAAAATTTATGATAGACTACTTTTCCTTACATTTTATTACACGGCCTTTTAGAACTCGGGACAGGCGCTCCTGTATACGTAGCTCTCTATGTCCGGAAAAACGTTGCCGCCATGCACGCAAACCAGTGTCCCCCTCCCTCACAAATCTATCGTCTCTCGGTCAGGTTTATTTAGCGCTATCAATTCCTTCCATGATCGATAGAGCCATCGTCCAGACTTCAAAAATAAAGCGGTAAAATGTTAATATTTGAACCGTGCTGAGGTGTACAGGCCGTCAACACCGAAACCTTGACACGGCCAGCGCACCCCAGCAGCCTACGTCACAACTACGATTGGGCGATAAAGTGTCAGCAAATGAAGCTACGAGCGCATACCTGAATCAAGTCACGTGGTGTTCCATCGCCCTTTCACCCGAGCATGTGCGCGCAGATTCATTGGCTGAAAATTTTATCGCTCATTCGCAGTCGTGACGCTCACAGCTGAACAAGAAGCTCATGCACCGGCTTTTTTAGATTCTCGGTGGTGACGAACAGGCCCCCACTGAGGGTTGGGATTTCGCAGAAGCGAGCATATTCAGATTTAACATTTATACATGTCTGCGACCGCTTTTGGAACGTGCCAACCAGGACCTGTTATGCTTTCTTAACTTTCTTCTATGCTTTGTCCCTTACAGTGCTGATAGTTGTGCCGTCTTTGACGGAAGACATCCTTGCGCCACAATAAAGGAAGCCTCATGTCGTGGATGCAGGTCAAAAAGCGCCATACAAATGCAGCTGTACACAGAGGCCTGTGACTGACGCCCTCTGAAATATTCGCCCTCTGGTCACAACTGATGGGAGGTAGCTCGAAGACAGCAAGAAGGGCGCAGTTGTAACAAAATGCTGTAAAAGCTAGCGTGTGCCCACGGCTCAAGTCTCTTCTCACTTTTCGTAGCCCTCTGTCCTCAGCTCGGTGACTGGCTCTAGTTTCTTTGTTAGTTTAGCGCTACCATTCTCATGTATTGCAATTTGGGAAGAAATAAAGGAGTTTAATAAGCAGCAAAAATGTTTCTTTACACTTCGAGTCTTAAAATACTAAAATGTATGCCACATTTGCGCTATGCTACGTGGTTGAGAGTGTACGTAGCGGATAAAAGATGAATCGCAAAACAAAAGACACATAACTAAACTCCAATGTTTTCACTGATAAGCTTCGAAAACAATTAAGGTGACCATGGCTCGTAAGGACAATAAGGCGCACGCTCCGATCACAACAAAAAAAAAAAAGAAACAGTGAAACAAAAAAAATGTAATCGGGAAACGTTTATAACATTAGCTGTCATCAATTTACGGTTTCTGATTAAAATAACGTTGGTTTTGTCAAGAAGCCAGACGTCACGCTGATCTATTTTTCTTCCGAGTGGCGGTGTGGGTTACATTTTATTTGTTTTTATTACGTATGCCCAATATCTTCTAGACACAGATCCAAACAATCGAATAATCGATTTTTTTTCAAACATGCGCATTAGAAAGGAATTCAAAAAAGATGTAAGTCGTTAGCAAAAGTGGTATACAACACTGAGTCGATGACAGAGCTCGAGAAAACTGCATCCCAACTTTATCTAGCAACAGCTATCTATGATCGAGACAATAGAGGCGGTGCCCCATTTTGCTGGTGCTGATGCTGATGCGGCCATTCCCCTTTCTATCGGGGGATCACAAAGTTCTGTCCCTGTCGCTAAATCACATTTTTATACAGTTTTCCCGAGCTCTGTCACGGGCTGATTGTTGTACACCATTTTTGCTCACGACTGTACTTATGTTTATTTATTTAATTATTTAGAGATACTGTCAATCCCAGTCAGGGATTTTTACAGGAGTGGGTTAATTCGCTTATACAGGCGTTCACACACATATATACAGAATGGTATAATCAAAAACTGTTACAATAAAAAAAGCAGGCAAGAATATGAAAAATGAAAGATGCAGTTATTCACAGATTGACGTCATCCCAAGTTCACATTATGCTTAGAAAATAAAACGAACACAATAATGATGTCATCACTTCCTCCTGGTTGCCAATACAAAATTTTCGGCATGTTCAACAAATTTTTCAATAGTGGACTGTGTGACCTCTTCCTGATCTAAAGTGTTTCAGTCCCGCACAGCTCGCGGGGAAAAAAAAAGAAAACGAAAAACTGTATGTGTTATTAGCACGAAAATATTCTTGGAGTGTGAGTTGATGCTTATGACGGGTTTCTCGGGAAGAATTTTAAAAATTTAGGTGTCAGGATTTACTTTCATCTTGTTATGCAGGATGAGATACAGAAATTTAAGACGTTGTTGCATCGCACGGCTAGGTAATGTATGAATGCCAATCTCGGCCGGCATCTGCGTCGGCGGGTCGGTTCGCCTGTATTTATTACAGATAAAACAGATAAAATATGTACCTATGTATCTGCTGCGGGAGTCTAGCATAGGGAAAAGAAATCGCCCCTTTGGTGAGCATACATTGTCCGCAGCGTTCATCCAAACCTTTTTCTTTTACGTACACTGCCCTTTTCCTAACGAAGTGACACACGGTGTGGAATGTGAAAAATAATTTTTATATAACCGAAGTGCCCTTGCGGACATTATAAAGTGAGGGGCGGAAGTCTGGGGGATCTTATACACTACAAATGCAGATTGTCTCATGAAACACAAATGCGCAAAACAAGGTGCAAAATTTTCGCTGCGAATTTAAAGTCGAGCTGGGAACAATATCTTTTCATATAAACTAATGACGGGTAAAGACGCGATCGACTCTTAACATACTTTATTCTTTTCATAAGAATCATATTTAAATAAAACATGCACACAGCGGAAGGGAAGTAGATGCATTGTATTGGTTATCCAAAAAAAAAATAAAAACACCGAAACGCAGAGTTCGACAAAAATAGGCGGAAGCTGAATCGCCTTTAACACCGCCTTTTCATTCCAAGAACTCGTCTATATTTTCGCTTTTGTTTAAATTGGTTTTTTGGGACAGTAAACCTCAGTATCGCACTGCTCAGAGCACAGCTAAACTTTTCAGATGGCACACGTCTTCAATTCGAGTTTTATCGCAAATAAGCTTCGAATTTGACTTGAAGATGAATGCAATGTGATAAGAGATATGTAAAACTTAATCCTGAACACTGCTCAAACTACGGTTTCCTCACAAGTATGCTACAAAACCACGTCCGTATTTTTTACGACACCATTTTTTGTTTTGTAAATTTATGTCACGGCGACGCATCGACGACATTTCGGCCGAAGAAGCTGTATACGCTTCGTTTCGCGTAAAATTTTGTGGCTTATGAGGCGGGGAAAGAAACAGGGCACTGTTCTCCCTATTGTACCTCGGAAATGCCTTTTTAGAAAAACTAATGTATAGCAGCTTTCAATTGTATTTCGGTTGCATTCCCACCGTCGGACCAGCAAGCGACCCTTCCAGCATCGTGGCTAACGTCGCCACAAGAATATATGCGCCAACTCTTGTTGATCAAGTTGATTACTACAACCAAGTTTTAATTTGTTATTTTTATACTGAGGTTCCCTGTACCCATCTCGCCCTGGAACTTCGCAGCAGAACGTTGACTACCCCAATGACGGAGCCAACTTCATTGCACCTACCTCCGCCAGTCACCTGCACAGGTGCCCTTCGTCAACGGAACCCCGCACCTCCACCAAGTGAAATGTGGATTTAATAGCTGGTTCGAACGTCTAGCGCTGGCAGTAATTCGGGCACAGCAGGAACGGAATACCAGCCGCAGGGCACAGCTTCAGCGCGAGAGAGATGGGCGCCGGAGACCAGCGGTGGTGATGGCGATGCCGCAGCGTTGTTTGTTCTTTGTCTTCTTTACAATAGCAAAATTTACTGCAACGTTAATCATTGTGACGGCATTCCTGGTTGTGGCAACCAACTCTGAGAGACAAAGAAATTTAAGTGGACCAGGTTCAATGATCATACACTCATTTTGTCTCACGGTGCATTCGGCTTCAAGCTGCGCAAAACGTTGAGGGAGAGTTGCTGCATACACACCGATGCGGCGTCGACCGACAATGGCGCGGGACTATATATAGTGACAACCACGTTGTGCTGAAGAGCCTTTTGTCGCAAGAGCATTGTCGCAAAAGGGCGCCTTTTGTTCTCCCAACGACAAACATTAAGAGTCACGCTTCGCCTGCCAAGTGCACGAGTCGATTCTCGACCAAGGGTCATTGCTGCTCTGGCAGCTTCCATGCCGGTCGTAGTTTTTTGATCTCGCCTGTCGAGCTGCTAACTCACTCTTCTTTCTGTTTCCAAGCATTGGCTGCGGGTTAATTTCTTATCCGGGAGGGGAAATGCTCGCCTGCCTAGATAAAAGTGCTGAGTGAGCTCGTTGTACGTGAATAATTGATCTCTGTACTCGATATGTGGAGTAGCAGGGGAAACCGGAGGGTCCTGCCCCTTTCTGAAGCTAATATAGCTGATACGCTCACGACGCACGCTTTAAAATGCATATTTGCTCGAAATTGTTTATTCTAGCATGTCGCTCCGTTTCTAATAATACTTGACGTCATTCTTAGTCTACAGTTTTATCCGTGCCACGAGCCACTTTTATTGTCCCCGTGGGCGACAGGCCCTGGAGGACAGACTGTCGCGCCGCATATGTGGTCTTGTCGGGCCGCCGGTGCAATAAAACGTAGAGTGTTAGAAGCAGCCGCGCAATTCACATCAAAGGAGACCGACGTGAACGTCATGCTACCTCTCTTCCCTGCGCTCTTTCTCTACGGCTGCGAGCTTTCTTGTTTCGCGTGTGATATTAAGATGAAAGGAAAGTGAAGTGATGTGGAAAACATGCAAAGAATAAGGAGGAAACTAAAGGTGCTGCATTTACTCAATTTAAACGCCTTCCGTTTTTGGTTTGGTTGTGGTTAGTGTGGTTTAACGTCCCAAAGCAAATCAGGCTATGAGAGACGCTGTAGTGGAGAACTCCGGAAATTTCGACCACCTGGGGTTTGTTAACGTGCACTGACATCGCACAGCACACGGGCGCATTTCTTTTCGCCTCCATCGAAAAGCGGCCGCCGAGGCCGGATTCGATCCCGCATTCTTGGGAGCAGTAGTCGAATGCCGTAGCCACTACGCCACTCCAGCGGGGCCTTCGCTAGAGAGGAGTGTGGAAACCAGTTTTCGAAGCGTCACAAAGAATATGCGAATGCTCTCCTGGTTATACAGAGATACTCCCCAAGCAATCAGAACCTCTCGCGTTGTTGTGACAATAATTTTATCTATTCCGTGCAAAACCCCTGTTTTTCAATACATATCGACTGAGACCGCTTTGTGACGTCTAGGTATTTTTATGGGGAAAAAATGAACCAAGAAGGTTTTAGTACGAACGCACAAAACCGACCAGCGATCTTGTTGGACTCCTCACTCCTGATATCGCGCAAGATCATCCCTTCGCAGTCCACGTGTCCTAGCTCAGGTATTTCAAGCAGAGCTTCCACGTGGAATCATCGCTCTAATTAAATCACCCTTCTTTCGCCACCGGTGTCGCCTTCATTCAATCATTCCCGCGAAAATTCACTAGCGCCTCCCTCAGACTTGTTAAATTATTTTATCCTCTACAAAGCAACCAACTACATTTTAAATATTTAATAATAATTGCTTTACAGGAAATGAAAGACGGCTTATCTTTCACTTTTTCTGTGAACACCTGACCCGCACCGTTAAAAGTTAAATTGGTTCACAGGAAGGGAAAGGCGCAGTAACTGTCACACTTGCTCTGTGGACACCCGAACCGCGCCGTAAGGAAAGGGAGGAAGGTGGGAATGAAAGTGGAAAGAGAGAAAGAGGAGCCGTAGTGGAGGGCTACGGAGTAATTTCGACCACCTGGGGATCTTTAACGTGCGCTGACATCGCACAGCACACGACGCCTCTTCGTTTCGCCTCCATCGAAACGCAGCCGCCGTGGTCGGATTCGAACCCGGGAACTCCGGCACAGTAGTCGGGCGTCTTACCACTGCACCACCCCGGCGGGGCAAGCACCGTATGAAAAAACAGGAAGGTGGGAGTGAAAGCGGGGAGAAAGAGGTGCCGTAGTGGAGGGCTGGGGAGTAATTTTGACCACCTGGAGAGCTTTAGCGTGCACTGACATCGCACAACGCACGATTTAAAGTGCAAACGATGTTTCGAGAAAACCTGATAGAGTATGTGAAGTTTTGTCGAGAAAAGTCACAAGAAAGTAGCCTCGTCGCAAGCCTAAAATGATTGTCGGTAGACGCCTCAGAAAGTCTCCAATTTGGCGACAAACCACCACATCTATCGACCCTGGTTCAGACTCATTCGCTTCAAGTGAAGTTTTGTACAGGAACCCTGCTATGTCTTCCAACGGAAGGCTAGAAACAGCGGTAAACGTTTTAAAATGATTCACTCTCATTCACCTTATTAAGAGGTCCCATTAGCGAAAGTTAGCTCCAGCCACTCAGTTATTTTTTTAATGTAAAGGGTAAATGCTGCCCGTGACATTAACTGGTTCTGTGTACCTGAATTGACGTACTGTGTAAAGATAAACACAAATAATTTCTCGCCACCTGTTGCTCAAAGAGTGAGATCTACGTGGAGCTCGGGGTGGATGCTTGCAGAAAACTCATAAGTGCTTGCGGCATTGTTTCATTCACTGTGTTTTTGTTGTATCTTATTATTCACAATTCTTCCTTAGGGACAGCATCCATATTGCACTAGTGGGAGCAAAAATAAGGGGACACTAAAGCCTTTAATTTTGAGCAACCGTGATAGATTGAGTCGCTTTGTACAGTGCGGCAATATTATCGGCTCTCCTCTGCGCATCCAACTATTGTGAATGCGCCGTGAGCACGGCGCAAGTAATGCCGGAAGTGAAAAATAAATTTTATTATGTCCCCTATGCTGACTTCATATTCTAAATACTGGGGAGTCCTTCGCCCTAAACCAGATTCAATTGCAGTTTTTATAAACAGAAGCCTACATATGTGAAAATCATTGACTTTGATGTAGCGTTGGGATACACGTTTTACAATAGGTAGTCTGAAGAGCGCTGTGGATAGGATTTTGGAGCGACGCCTTTCCAGGATCACTGTATGTGCGGAGAAGACAACTTGCCCATTACTTTCACGTTCCGCTGCAACATTAGCCCGAGCTACGCAGGTAAAGTAGTTTTCGGCATGCAACGAACGCTAACTTACGCTGCTAAAATGTCTGAATAACAACTAGAGAAAACTAAACTAAACAAGACAGCACTAAGTTGTAAAGTCCTTAGCGCTGTTCTCGCGGCCTCTAACGATCGTCTGAGCGTAGACCACGCTTAACAGAGAGCAGGCAGAATTGTTTACATTGTGCAAAAAAAATGTCGACAAGGTTAAGATTTTTTTAAGTAATTTAAAACGTAGTAAACGCATGTTAGAAACGCACAGCCGCCATATTGCGAAACTGCTTGAGGGGAAGCTGCTTGTGTATGCGTGAGCAAGGTTCATTCGCGAGAATATTTGGCTGTGGAACCTCGCTAAAAAATATCAAATCAGTGTTAACCAAAACACAAAACACAGGAACAAAAAAAAATAATTAATTGGTTCACAGGAATGGAAAGGCGCAGTATCTGTCACACTTGTGTCTGTGGACACCTGAACCGCGCCGTAAGGGAAGGGAGGAAGGTGGGAGTGAAAGTGGAAAGAGAGAAAGAGGAGCCGTAGTGGAGGGCTACGGAGTAATTTCGACCACCTGGGGTTCTTTAACGTGCGCTGACATATCGCACAGCACACGGACGCCTCTTCGTTTCGCCTCCATCGAAATGCAGCCGCCGAGGTCGGGTTCGAACCCGGGTACTCCGTCCGGCACAGTATTCGGGCGTCTTACCACTGCACCACCCCGGCGGGCTGCAGCCAAACCCGGTGAGACACGGCTTGAACGACAATGACGGAGGGGTCTACTAGCGCACTAGGTACGGGAGGCAAGGGGGACGAGTGGCGGTGCCCGACATTCTTTATGTGCTGCTTAAAATGGGGACGCTCACGAAGTGTTCCGGCGTCTGCCATAAACGAAATACTGAAATGCCGCGGCCTATACCACGTGCGAAAACGCCAGAGCCGTCGCCAAGCTACGCATAACGTAACCAAGAAAACCGATCAAGTGCTCCATCTTCAGAACAGCGACTAACGCACAGAATAAACAACCTGATTTTATCGCAGAAACCGAGCGCGCCTTTTCGGAGGCATCAGGAAAATGGAGCTTCCCTGGTACCAAATAGATGGGCCGGTTTAGATCAGCTTTAATTCCCTAACCAGAGGTATTTTCCGGGAGGCCTCTACATCATAAAACACCAACAAACAGTTCGTGATTGGCTCCTCGCCATTAAGCTTTAATGCTCGTAAACCGGGCACAAAACTTCAAACTAGCCGCCATTCGGTCCAAAGAGCAATGGCTACTGCAGCTCATAACACCACGTGTCTTGGGAGTAGAAACCCGTGCCGTTACGGCAAAAGAAAAAAAAACACGGTTTTACACTACTAGCATTTATGACCCTACGTTATGTGGCTGGAGAAATAAAAAGCTTAGTGTTCAGTTAGAGTTAAGGGTCGACAACTTTTTCTTTTTACAGGACGGAAACTCGAAATCGGCAGCACGTACTGCATCCATCAAATACCACCCAATTAGATGCCCGCTGAATTGATGATGTTTCATAGTTCCACCGGCTCATCATAAAGTGCAAAAAAAGAAAGCTATAACGGACGTACTACAACGTTTACTGTAAACCTATACTTGACGTCTGTAGCGTGTGCTAGTGTACAAGAAAACAATCGACGCTTTGTTTGCATGCAACCAAACGGCTTGATCGCTCAACAAGAAACTCTTTCTCCTAAAGTAAAAACCAAAACATTTATTCCGTTCCCGTGATTACTGCGTATCCACTACATACAGACATAAAATACACAGGGGCAAAACGCTAGAGTTCGGACATGTCTATTGATGCTCCTGAGTAGTCTGGAGCTTTATGTAGACAGCGAACACCTGAATGGTAACATCACATAAGAAAAGCTTTTAGCGATATTTTCAAAAGATTTGCAGGTTGTGTAATCAGTGCAGTTATTTTCATTTTGCTTAAGGATTTGATAAAAGCTCCGCTCATCCTCTGCAGACTTTCTACTTGGCAAGCAGTGGTAAGCAATGCTGAGCTTCTCGAGAAGGCTTGGTTGGGCAAGCACACCCTCAATACACAATAAGCCAAATAACTAGTAACAAAAGGAAATAAAATACTCTGTCAATCCGCACTAATAACGATGGACGGATGACGGAAAGAATCTTCGTTTCTATTTACACTAGTGTCCATAAAGAAACACCTTCTATTTGGGCTCGGAAGTGAAAGATACCCTACTGAAAAAATTGTATGAGGCAAAAGCCTCACATTTGCTCACACAATCTAATTCAATTCACTTGAGAAATCCCATACAAGTAACATATAATTGCATAACGTATCATAGTTTCTTGCTCGTTATCATAACTTATGTGAGATATTTTATGATATGATGCGCACCGTATGAGAGTCTATGCGATTAGATGAGATTTTATGAGGTTATTGCCCCGTAGAACTTTTGGTTTTTCAGTGCACACATCTCCTTAGACATGCGACGGCAGGCAGTTTGTAGTATCTCTGCGGTTAACAGCGTAGTACACAAAGAAAGAGCGCGGGGGGAGAATAAACACGCTACCTTCTCCGCTACTCCTGCTTTGTATACTGCGCTGCTGTTTCACATCATGGGCTGCCAAAAATCTGCAACATACTGTTCCAATTGAGCGCATATACAGCTCCATGATTGATAACTTCGGTAATATTGAAGCATGTGCAAACCAGAAAATCAAAGGTGATTGCATAGGCTGAAAACATTTAGCGCGCACTACAGCTCGCAATAGAAAGAAAATTTCGTTTTTGTGAATATTCCTCCACGCCAGGAATGGCGTAAAAAAAAAAGTACCATTCTATCTACGAGAAATGTAACAAGCTGTTATCGTACATCGCTCGACCCGCCCCTCGTCCAGCAGACAACCACAACTAACTTTCCCGCAAAGAAATGTCAGCGACTCTTGAAACAGAAACCGGAGTGAAAATCAAGGCGACACTTTAACTCGACCTTGAGTGGCATGACGCGACACCGCCAATGGCTCCCATCACATCATCACATCACTTTATTACCTTAAAGTCCCCCGGTTCGGGGGTATTGCATAAGGGGTGGGTACATGTATGAAGATTATATACAAAATAAACATAAGGGGTGGTACACGCATGACGATTATATACAAAGTAAACATATTGTTACTTAGCTGTATTCGCTGTTCGTGATGAGGATGAAGAAGTGCAACAGACTCCGAGAAGATGACGACGCTGAGTGTCGTGAAATCAGTGCCCTCATCAACGTTAGCTGTGCGGAGAGCTTTCAGACTGTAGATATTCCACGTAACAATATTATTGGTTGAATATGGCAGTTATACAATCACAAAATGTGGATGGGCAGGTGATACCATTGCATGCATGGACTTTGATGCTCTCTTAATCAATAATCTGCGGAATTGAATTCCGGCCTCGGCGGCCACTTTTCGATGGAGGCGGAAAGCAAGGCGCCCGTGTGCTGTGCAATGTCAGTGCACGTTAAAGAACCCCAGGTGGTCGAAATTTCCGGAGTCCTCTACTACGGCGTCTCTCATAGCCTGAGTCGCTTTGGGACATGAAACCGCACAAACCAAACCAATCAATAATCTCGTAAATTAGACATGTATTAACATGATAGCGTAGAATTCCGCGTTCTCCAGAAAATCCAGCATTGTCGCTATTGTGAACCCTGGGTCCTCAAATAATACGTTGTAATTAACAAAACGTACCCCGTTACCGCATATGAACCTGCATGTTGCTCCTGCACGTTAATTATTAAAACCAAGGCGGTTCATGGACAACACTCTCGCCCTCTATGTTTAGTGTTTTACATGTAATGCCTTATTTTTAATAATTAGTGTACTCAACGAATGTTTCGTTTATGTGTTACTAGTTAGACTGAATGAATATTGTGCTTGCAAGGCCTTTAACGTAAAGAAGAACTCAACGCTCATTTTATATCAGTATGACTAAACGTAACTAACTCGTTCCGTTATACTTCGTTACGGCCTCCTAAGCTCCAATAAAAGCAAGATGTTGGAGGCACCAACATTGCAACTTCCCAACTGACGTACTTTTTTGGGTCAGGCGAGATGTAGAGCATAGAAGGAACTACTGGCACGCGTCGATTGCCGCAGGCTGGCACGCTGTGTGGTCGTGCGATTAATCGATTCTTTGCCTCGTCGGCCAAGACGTTGAGTGGACGTAACTCGATATACAGGCATCGTTTAGTGGAAGCACCAGCTGCTCGTGCCGCCACATAGCTCGTAGAGCCTGCGGCCTTTTCATCAAGTGCACGGGAGGTGCCAGATTGGATGTATGCGCGTATGTATATTCTGGCACTGTGCTAGCATCTGCAGTAGTTAGGGCCTTTGCGCATGCTTTGGCGAACACCTAACGAACACCTAATAGCGTTTTGTATTGCTTCTTCATCTCAGCGATATTAGCATACCCAAACCTTCATTCTGCTACTACGTTTCACTGCCAGTTAGTGGGCCATTTATTTATTCGCTTGCGGGCTAGGTGCTTTCTACCTTATTCTTTAACAGTTTTTTTTTTCTTATATGAAATTCCTTTTGTCCACTTACCTATACTTTTGTGCGAATTCTATTTTACTTCCCAATTAAAATTCATTACTGGCTTTTTCGTCCCTCATCTAATTCATATCGGCCATTGCTTCAGATTCTACTTCGATGATTCATTATGTTCGTAATTCACTTATTCACTAAGACACTCAGTCCTCATTTAACAAGTTTGTAGACTGAATCAGTGATTGGATAGAGGCTAAGTTCTCCGAACTGCATGATATTATGGTTTAATAGCACAATGGAGTGAGTAGACAGTCTAATCGCTCGCTGGCTCACTCACTCAATAATTAATCGCTCGCTCATTCATTAGCACGCTCACCGACTCAATCACTAGCTGACACACTCACTCACTAACTGCTCGCTCACTCAGTCCCTCATTCATTAATTCACTCACTCACTAACTGCTCGCTCACTCAGTCCCCCATTCAATAATTCACTCACTGACTAACTCACTCGCTCACTCACTAGCTCACTAACACGCTCACGCTAATGGCTTGCAAACACGAACTGCGCTTACCCACGTACACGTCGAAAGACAGCTTTGAAGACCTCGAACTCAACACTTTCACTGAAGCTCAAGAAACAGTCCTAACGTCACAGAAAAAAAGACTCGTCACTATTACGACGGGAAGCACCATCCTGGAACACATTGTCCTACCATTGGCCTTCCGGATATTCCAGGACACACAAGACATCACTTCGATCTTGCTTTAACTGGTCCCGTCTGCCAAAGAACATGCCGAAGTAAACATATGACGCCCGGAGAAAGGCGTGAGTATGAGTATGGTCTCCTCTCATTCCTTTAAAGTAATAAACTGAACTTAACTGAACGAAATGCAGCCTACCTTGACGCTGCAACGTACCCAAACGCTTCTAGAACCATGGCGATGGACCTAGACTCCAACTTCAGGAAACTAACCAGCTGCTCCTTCGCAGCAAATGACCTACCTACAGCCGAAACATTCATTTTTTTTTATTACGCAAGCTTGCCATAAGGGATATTATAAAAACTCATGTAAATTAATTTCCGCTCCTGCTCTTATCGTTGTCGGTGAGCCATTTGGAAACGTCCTCTTCCCTTGTTGCGGTTAGTCCCACTTCCCGCAGAACCTGTGTCCTTGATGTCCTTGTCCTTGCACAAGGCCATAGCAGGTGGCGAACATCCACTTCTGCAGCTGGTGTGGAACACTTCGGGCATGTGGTGGATCCGATGTCTTCTAGAGATTCCCATCGGCATGCGCCCCAGCTCTTATCCTTGTAAGGGAAACCTCCTTTAATCTCGTTAAGTTATGAGGGAGGGGGAAAGTACACAGGGGAATGAAGGCACGTGTACTTTTCTTCAAAGAGGATGCTTAGATGGGAACAGCGGAGCGGGCATGAAAAGAGAGCCTGGTGGGGTGTGCATTAGTGTTTGGAACTTCGTGTGTGAGGTGGGCAGCTTTTCTCTGCTCAGCGTTCTCAGCATCGTCTTGTGTCCAATGTATCTGTATGTGTATCTTTGTTTTTTTTATTGAGTGCGTGGATTTCCTGAGTTACACATAGTGTCTTTGTCCTTTTATTCAGTTGTTTTATGGCGGCTAAGGAGTGTGTACTGATTTGGGCTTCTGTTATGGAATCTATTTTATTTATGGCCTCCACAGCATCGCGGATTGCATAGAGTTCCATGCCAGCTTTTCTTTACGACCAAACCGAGTAGTCTTGTTTGTCATGATTTTTTTTTGCACCTGACAAGCTACTGTCTAAGCAAATCAATGTACACTTGCACGGCTTGTGAATAGGCGGGGGCTTGTAGGGGTGGCCAACCAATTAGCATAGTTTACCGGTAAAAAAGATGGACTTTTTATTTTTATTGCAAATTTTTTCAAGTACATTTTTTTTACCCTCAAAGTACTCTTAATACTAATACACTTGTACAAACGTTCATTCATTGTTGTCAACATATAGCGAATTTCTCTTTTGGGACCGTCAAAGCATTGTTTGTTTTTATTGCGAAAGCAATAAAAACAATAACGACTCACGACCCACAATAACGACTCACGATCACCATGCAGTGCCACTAACAGGCTGGCCTTCCAGGGTCTGGCACATCATTTGTAAGGGAGGACCCGTTGCGCGGGCCCCTCCCATAGGCCATGAGGGTAGCTCTGCCCCTCACCTGCATTTTAATGGTAAATAAAGTTCACTCCATCACTTGTCACATCTTTCGCAATGTTGTTAGCATATCTCGAGCCATATCTCGTGCCCTACAAAAAAAATGTTCAGCTTACACATTGCACTAAAAAGTAAAAAAAATAAATATAATCCACGGCTTAGCAAAGCATGTAATCCGTCGAAAGAAGGAAACGCCATCGCAGGGCTAAGCATAGGCTGCTGCTTTGTATCTCTGCTGCAGAGAGCAGAGTGCCTTGAGCGAATATATATCTACTGAAAAACGAAGTTCTACGGGGCAATAACCTCACACAATCTCATCAAATCACATACACTCTCATACGGTGCACATCATTATCATAAAATATCTGCCATAATTTATGTTAATGTACAAGAAACTATGCGACTTATATGCGACTTGTATGGGATTTTTTTCGTGAAATGAGTGAGATTGTGTGAGAAAAAGTGAGGTTATTGCCTCATACAATTTTTTCAGTCCGTGTACTCCTGTCAAGCTCAAAACCTGTCGACAGAGAAGAGCCAAGAGAAGAAATCAAAGCAGAAAAAAATGAAGCGAAGTAAATGCGTGCTGAAACGAAAATTCCCGCGCCGAAAAGAAGCAACAGGGAAGACAGAGCAGATGCCGCATTTCCTTATATGGTCAGTGCGGTCGTATTGTAATGGAGCCAGTGGTGCGAACGCATGTTGTGTTACGAAACCGCGAACGAGCACACAATTAGGCTCCTGCGATCTGTTAAATCGACGAGTGCAAAGGAAGACAGGAAAAAAAAGATCAAGCTCGACGTGCCAAATATGAAAGACTGCCATCAAATTAGAGGAGAACAACAACAACAACAACAACAACAACAACAAGAACCTAAAGCGATGCCTCCCTCCTAATGCAAAAGGGGTTCGCTCTCGGGTAACATTCAGAGCACGCTTTCCGCGCTTGTCACCAGCACAGCTGGCGTCGGCAAGTGCACGCTAACATCCGCTCCTTCCCGCCTCCTAGCGCCCAGCACAAGGAGGTGCCATCATTGAGCGAAGCCTTCTGGTCGAGGCATGTCCTTTGTTTCTGGAACTGCGGGGATAAAAGGGAGTGCAACAGAGTTGTTGTGGAAACGAAACAAAAAGGGAACAAGGTTATTTCTTGTTGATATCGCATTACACGGACATGGAAGGCGTCTGTGGCTCTCTTGCTTAACGGTCGAAAGGGCACCGCCACTCACCCTGACGAGCTCATTAGGTAACGAATGATTCACTGCAAACGACAGCGCTTCCTTGGCAGGCAAACAGCGATTCTCCGGTTTCAGTTGGGAATTCGATCGTGTCTTTTTTCTTCTTCATCTCCTTTTTTCTTTTCGCCCAAAAACACTACCATACCCGACTTGCAGCTGACATCGTTCTCCGGCAGGGCTCGCAAAGACATCTCTGTAACCCGACTGCGAAAGCGACGACATTCTTATCGCTTGCTCGGGGAGAACTCTTTACTAATGAATGCTTAGCGAGGCTCTATAGATGGAGAAAGCATCGGAAGCACAGGCTTAGCTCTCTTCCGAAGGTTACATCATTGTAGTAGCGTACGCACCGCTACTTGGAGCGTTAACTCTTTTGTCGGCAATCACGCAAGGTCATGCGAGGAAGTGCCCAGACTGCGCCGACTGACGTAAACCCGTATTTGAAGCTGTTCAACTTCGAACATCGAAGAGAGATAAGATGCAGCCGCAGGGTCGTTTACGCAAATCCCTTCAGCGCTTTTTATGCGGGCCTTTTGCCGTCTTTCGTGGAATTGAGGAAGGAGAGGGGGCCGTTGCGCTCTGATCGCACACATCTCCCAAAACTGTCAACATTCGCTAAACTGACAAAACTTGCAGCACTAAAGAGAGCTGACCATAACGATGATGAGTACTCCTTATCAACTGGTTTCCGAGAAATTCTCATTCGCACTGCCGCAGCCGGTGAATTTCGTAATAGTGGCGCGTAGAGAATTTGTTGCCACCCACGCTATGCTCTGGAGTACACCGCTATGGAAAGGTAATACAAAAATAAAACACTGATTGCACAGCCTATATACTTTTCCGAATGCCTACGCATGTAGCTTTAGACTGTGTGCAAGTCTGATTCGGGGCTGAGACCAAATATCGTAATAGACACCAGCTGAGAGCAGCGCTCGTCGATCCATGTCGTCCCTTTGCTTGCGATAGGTTACTTTGTCTCCCGTGATAAGGAAAGAGGAATGGCAGGTTATAGAACAGAGCCACCAACTTTCGTGCTTAATTTATTGTCTACAAAATGTCGTCACGGCGAAGAAATCGCTTTCAGAATTGCGGAAGCCTCGTTACGAGTGTAGCTTTCACCTCAATCTCGAAAAAATGCTCACTCGGGGCAGACCCATCCGCATTTTTACTATTCTGTACATTGTAGAACCTTGCATCACAGCTCAAGGCAGCTCAAACTTCAATTTTTTTTTAAAACGAAAGATCTAGAATCCTCTCAGTGATAATGTTCTAAATGCGGTGGAGGTTTGATGAATGGCAGCAATTTCTGATCCAGCATAGAAGCCTGATTAGTCATTCTATTTCATTGCTACCAAACTACGGTAGGCGTAGTGGAAAATTAACAAAGCCACACATAACAAAAAAGAAAAAAGTCCTAATAAGAAAGGGTTAAAGAACATGGGGCAGTATAAACACGTACGTTAGGATGGCGCATCGTGGTAGCGTTACTGATTATTTGTACCACGCATGTTCTGGATGCATTTGGTTCACGCGAGGGAAAGTTCTCCAGTGACGACTATCGCATTTTTGGTAACGCTACTTTTCCCATGATACATTTAGTTGGAGCTGTTTAATCCTACTCAACCGCTTTCAGGGCGCTTGTGACCTGTTTTAATATCACTTTAGTGCCTGTCTTCAAGACAGGCTCTTGTTTCTTGGCACGTAAATACCACATTAGGCTTCAATGCCAAGTTAGTTTGAAATGGCACATCTCTTTTCAAACGTAGACACCAAGCACACTAACTTGTGAAGCAACAGAGGTTCGTTCATCGGGTAACTATATTAAAAACCTCCTCACCTCATGGCATCTCATCGTAAATATTCACACACAAATGGCAAGGAAGATTTTGCTGTCAAAAAGTTGTTTACTGAGTTTCATGAATATTAACATCCTAACAAGTTTCAAGTCCAACTCAATGATACTTTGTTCCTTGTAAATATCTTTGAGAGCACCATTTAAAGGAATAAAGAATTCCGGGGCGGTTTGTTATAATTAAATTCGTGGAGCAGTATCTTTGTTAGGCAGGGTCACACATGGTTCGGATTTACAACTTTTATTGCATTGCCCCTCAATCGAATTTGCGATCGCTATCGATTAATAGGGTGAAGGCAGTCGTATGATATGTGAATGTTTTACAATTGGTTCACCTTTGGCAACACTGATGGTAGAGCGCAGAGGCTAACCCTCTTGGTCAGCCTCCACTTTTCAGTCCCATAGGTGACTACACGTAAGATGCAACTGCTGATACTTTCCTCTTGAGCGATGCAGGTAAGCTGCTAGTCATAATCTGCGTATGCTTGCCAAATGCACTCCCCTAGTTATATTATGCCTCTAAAGCGGATTACCAAGAACAAGGGTGTCTAGAGGAATCTAGACTACTCTGCAGAGTGTGGAAGTCGCTGTGAGTTGGATTCAATGAATCCGACAGCAGTGTTCTAAAAAACAAGCGTGGTTAGAGCGCCCGTCTCGGCTGCGGGAGGTGGTTAGTTCGAAACTCACCGCCGGACACCCACCGGTAAAAATGGGTACAAGCATCCCCCGGCCTGGCGCTCCACTTTTCCAGGGGTGTGCGTTTGGGAGAAGCTCCGTAAACCCCGCTGCGCGCCCCTCCTGTCGCAGGACCAGCGACAGCTGTTCTGGCGGGCCTGCAGGATTGAGGCGGCACATGGAGCCCTGGACTGAGGGCTCCACTCAGAAAGAAAAGGAAGTTTATATAATAAATGTTTTTCCTCCTCCTCCTCCTCTCTTATTTTCAACATCATTAAATGCAAAGTAGGGCAAAACTGGCGCTGATATGAGAATCCACATATTTCGTACAGGCTTCACCTACAAATAGAGCATTTAAGTCATTCAGGTAAGCTATATTTGGTTTCGACGAGTCCCTCCAAAAACAAAACGCTAAACAGATCCCCTACACTACATAAATTGGCTGTCATGTGTTCTTCGTCACCACATAAATGGGCTGTCATGTGTTCTTCGTCTCTACGTTTTTCACTATTTCAGGTTCTTTCCTAATTACCTAACCCCCACTCTATCATTTCTTTGAATGTATCGTTTGCACTTATGTGGCTCTCATTAAAACGCCTCTAGGTAGAAATTGAAGTAGAATCAGCGGCCAAAAATCCAACATGCCTGTAAAACAATCATTTTTGTTGTTTTCAGGAAAATACATCGATATTTTGACAATAAAAGGGGACTTCTACACTAACATTATTCTGTTGGTGAAGTGAAATTCCGGCTCGAATCGCCTTGTTCATCGATTGTGCGACGCGTCCAAACGTCAAGGAAGTCCATAAAGAGCTCATATCTAAATGTCTAAAGGGCTGAAATCGGACAGTACAAGCAGCCGAAGGACACAACAGTAGAAAATGGTCAAGATCAAATCTGTTCCGCCGTCTGTAGCGAGTATAGTCTATAGTGCGCTTCCTCTTCAAGCGAACACCGCTGTTTGAAGCGCACGGGTCATAAAGTTAAAATGTTGAGCCAAGGTCGGCAGCTATTTACGAAGCAATGGTTGCTCAATACAGGATAAGGCGTTCTAAAATGTAGAAAGAAATACGAGACAGCGCATAAGGCACGAATCAAGAAGAACCGTCCTGTGCGGCCGGCGCTGAACACGAGGAAGTGGATTCTCTTCAAGCGACTCAAAATCACGTCAAGCGGATAAGTAAAGAGCCCGGAGCCAGATAGAGTTCCGCGAGCACTTGGAATCTAACACAAATGAGGTGAGCGCTAAAGCACAAGACTGGTCGCAAATCGGCGTTGGTCTCGTCTTGGGGTTTTTGTTGCGCCTGTTTCGCTCGGCGGAGCCATTTCTTTTTGCCACCGTTTCCGGTGTACAACTTCCATGGCTTCTTTCTAACTATTCAGTTTTTGTTCCCTGTATTCCTTAATCTTTCTTTTGCGCTGTTTTAATTCAGAACTAAGGGTGGCTTTCGCTGTTTCTTTTACCGAGGCTCGAGAGCTGGGCCGTTTCCTTCGGAATGACGTTCCCTCGGGGACCGCGAGCTCTATCCTGCACGTACAGTCCTTGCTGTTTCCAGATAGAACTACTGGCTTAGTTAACCGTGTCGCATGCAGTGCCATCTCAAGGCTGCTTTTTTTTTTTTTTTTTTTTTACTTCTTGATTTTTAAAGCGAATCCCCCATTGGGCAATGTGGATCTGCGCTGAATGGCAGCCGGCTACTTGTCCTTGCAAAGGACAAAGAGATGCAGTGACGAAACAAAATGAAAACGTAATAGTCTGCTCTGCCTCGAAACTGGAGTCCCAGGGTTGCCTATAGCGAAGGATTCCATCGGAGTGGCGGCGAGTAGCTCGATCTCAGAAGGCCCCAAAGATTCTAGCGCGCTAAATAGATTATTAACTTTTTTTGTTGTGTCATGGTAAGCATGGTATCGATCTTAATATCACTGGTAGAAGCACTTAGAATACGACTTGTAAGCAACAACTGCAACACAGTGCAAAAGACACCTGCTGGGCTGCGACAGGATAGTGCTGTTAAGAGCCAGGATTGGCAGTACTTCAGGCGTTGAAGACGTTTGTCATGGGCAGGAAAAAATGTTTGTTGTCGAAATGTTTCATGCCTTCTAGAATTGTGGACATGCTTGTTGGAAGCTTATTTATTGTCGCCCAGTTTCACTGAGACATTGGTAGCACGTTGAATGAACTGATTGCATCAAACACGTGCATCATCTAGCCTTCTCCTTTAATGATAGTGGGGAGCCCTTCGCTGTAACTTTCTATATGTGCCACGTTCCTTGTATCATGCCGGATCTATATTGAAGTGCTACATGGTAACACGTTTTTCACGTAGATATTTTGCACAAACTAGAGCAAAGCGCCACCATACGTGGCGTGGTAGTGGTTTCACCTGAGACGTTCCGTTGGAAGGATGAGACCTTTTTAGTCTAGTATTTGAGCCACCCCAGTCATTTGTTTGGCTCACCTCCAAAATTGACTTTCACCAATTCAAGAATTCAGTTGACACATGTTCGAATCCCACTTGGCCAACTCCAAACATTAACTTGGCCCACCTTCAAAATTTCGATGACCCAGCATCAAATTTTCAGCATTGTGTACTTGCGTTACTTTCTGTGCGGGTTTTTTTTTTTTTTGGCTATGGTTTTTTTACAATCACATTCCACTAACTAGCTAAGAAAACGTCCTCCTCCACCAAATTTTGCATTTCCAAATGCGAGAATTTAGTTTGCTCACGCCCAAAACCGACTTACTCTCAAAATGGAATGTGCCCACCTGAGAAATTTGAGCTGCCAAACCATATAGTTATTTAGCCCAACTCAGCATTTGGATTGACCAATGACCAAAATCGGGTTGTCCTGTTTCGAAATAGACGTACTTGGCCAACCACCAAGGTTTCGGTGGTCACCTCAGGAAGTTAGCCCTCAAAGTCCTTAAATGTCGATTTTCAGTCCAGATTTGGCTGCTTTCGCATGATACTACATTGACTTGCGGATTCAGGCCGTTTCATTTTTATCAATGCACTAGCGTGGTAACAACCACCTTGCTTATTCATAAACACTTGCGTGGCGAGCTGGCAGATGCTGACATAAATGGCATAATAATACGCCATGTGGTTAAGCTGACAAGAATTATTTTTTCGAAGGTATACAACGTTCAAGAACTTATAACAGGACAATATTGAGCATAGATGGACGGGCAAATAAACGTAAGAACAGTCTGGTCCAGAAATTCCACTAACATTGACTCCAAATCAGTTCAAATCAATTCATATTATTTGGAATGAACACGTTTACACAGGACATCGCCCCTGGATGAGACAAAAAGGAAGAATCTAAGCCCATTTACCGACGAGACGTCACCATGGCATATTTGAAAAGTAAAACGAATGGCATTACAAAGCAAGAAAAATGCATCAGTAACGCTTGAATTTGCTACTCAAAATGAGATATAACATACATAAGGTGAACACCACATGTCACCTTGTGTAAGGATCATAATATAAAATAGCAATTTTTTATTTCAATAATTGTTTCACTGGTTACAGCATCATAAATGTTTGAACGATAGGCATTTTATAACAATTTATAGTAACTTGCTTATGTATTTGACCGCAAACCAGACAAGTAATGTAAAGACTCCAGCTAATATTTCTGTCTAAATAGGTTTTTGTGAAAGTTGTGACATGTTGCTTAATTTTACGAAACATTCCTAGATCATCAGTATGCATGTTGCACAGAGAGAAGGGAGGTACATGACAGGCCTGAAATCAGCGATCACCATTGCAAGAAGTTTGAGAACAAGCTAGTAATTAAAGCTTTTTTTTTTTATTTGGAACGAAAATAATTTGTCCGAACTTTCAAGGAAGGACGCCTTGTCAACTCGGCGAAATTAGATTTGTTTTTTTTTTTTTTCGCTCCTTCCTTTTTTGCCTTTTACACAAACGTCTTTAAAGTAAAAATTATCGGCAAACTCTGCCAACTCCATCTGGGTATACTATGCAACGCGGGGCTCTCGCAAAGTTATGCTTTTAAATTGCTCATCTGGTTGTCACATAAGTGCGGCAAGGGTAATAAACTTCCACAGTGTGGAAAGGAACTGTAATAAATTGCATGACTCTCCTGGAAAGTAGCAACCGTAGGTAGACAGCAAAGACGCTCCGTCTCGAATATAAACCCCGAAAGCCCAGCTCGGATATAAACCATACTACGTCCTGGTCACGAAAAGCATGCGTCAATGGTCATGTGAGCCACTGAAGAGTAGCGTGCAAGTACCCTCTAGTAGCTGGTCTCAGCAGTCTTCGGTCGCGGGCGTCTGCGCGCGTTTGTGCTCGTTCCCACGGTCCCGGAGAGTGCCATTATGGAGAGCCACCTGCGACTGCCTCGCGTGCCGCTCAAACCTGACCAACGTACAGAGTATTGTGTTGCGAGAAATGCCCACACAATACTGGCCCTGGTTCGGCGGCTATCTCTTCCTTGAAATACATCTCTGCACTGCCTACTCTCGAGGTACTCTCAACCAAGAGATGGCAAACACGGTATGTGAAACAAGAGTGGAGGTCGCTAGCTCAAGAGGTTCTGTTGAAGCACCCAGGCCTCCTACACCTTGAGTGCAATTGTTGTCGAACATGCATGTGTTAGCAATAGGCTTCTGGTAGGAGTGAACATAAAAGCAATATTGCGCAAGTGCTTCTGTGTACGATACTCCAAGTACGGGTCTCTGATTGGCCCATAGACAATCGCTCAGTTATGATCCCATAGGCTGCTTCTCCTTGGCTGAAGTGCAGCAATGAAGGAACGAGAAATCTACCTGAAATTGTCCCACCTGTGTGGCCGACACTTTGTACGTGAAGAACCCATTTGTCTATACTCTCTATCACCACCTATTTGTTGTATCTGTAATGCGCTCAAGCACACTTCATCGAGGAAACAATATCCCAGCGCATTCCCTCTTTTTCTTTGCTGGTTCAGGCTGCTACAGTCAGCAGCAAGTGCTTCTGGGAAAATTTTATATCAGTTTCCGACATTAAATATGAACATGCTATTGATATTGTAGTTTCGGAAACTTTGTCCAATTTTTATTCATTTACTTTCATTCCCAAGCGGCCATACAAGAGAAAGAAAGCGTGACGTTAAGCGCAAGAACAACAGTAATATGCCGGCATTTAAACACATGATGAGAATATACCACGAGAAAGGTTCAAGCGCATACGAAGGGGAACATGTTTCCACAAAGCGTAGCACTAGAACAGTTCTCATATTGTTATCTATTTCAAAAAGCGTATGTGCTGGCTGAAGGCACAAGTATACTGTTATATTGTACTGTGAGTGTTGGCACTCCGTCAATACAGCAGTGCCGCTTGCCTAAAGCAAATATTGGAAACTGCGTTCGACGTGCTTCTCTGTATTACGATGTCTAAAGCGATATCCTAGCTTTTGAGCCCTCAATACCCAGAATTACACACAACTCACTGTATATATAGACCTTGGAGAAGCTTTTACAAATAGAAAAATATGCCCGTCATTTTCATTGTATCAGAATGCCACCCCTCCTGAAAAATCAAAAGTTATACGGAGCTCCAATGCTCCCGTCTTCCAACCTCATAAAATCTCACCTAATAGCATAGACTCTCAGACTGTTCATATCATTATCATAAAATATCGTACATAATATATGATAGTGTGCAAGATACTAAGAGACCTTATGCTATTATATGCGACTTGTATGTGATTTATTATGTGAATTGAGTGAAATTGTGTGAGAAAATGTGAGGTTATTGCCTCATACTTTTTTTTTCAGTAAGGGCCTGCTCATAGTATTCGCTAAGAGCTAGCCAGTGAAATCAAGGAACAATTGCTGTCTTATTGAACATTTATGCCAACAAGTGCATAAAATGAGTTATAAGCCTCTACACACACGCAGAGCCCGTGCTCACGTAGAGTTCCTGTTCCGCGCAATAGAAGTGCGGCAAACACAGTTACTCACTGCAATCACGTTTTCGGAATTCTTTGTCAGGAAGAAAGTCCAGAAAGTAAGCGCAGACCCCGCCGGAAATGGGCAACCGTTTGTTTCATGTCCCCGTTCGCATGCGACACCTTGGCACTGCGTTGCCTCTCATGCATGTCGTCCGCAGAATGTCTCCTCTCCTGCCACACACAGCAGCAGCAGCAGGAGCTCCCCTCTTCCAAACCGCGCATCTGCAAATTGCATCCTCCCGTAACCGAATCCCGGAACGCTGTGAACGTGGCGAATACACTCTAATAAAAAAAAAACAAACGTACAGGTGCGAACATAAGTAAATGAAGCACGCTTTTTCATTCAAATTTAAATCACGCATTCTGCACTGGAGATAAGAAAACAATAATTGTCCAATAGAAAGGGTACTGGCGCCTACAACCGGTTCGAACATACCACGACTGCCAGTTTCATTTATAGAACGCGCAAAAATTGGTAGAAGGAAAAAGCGTGCTCCATTCACTTTTGTCCGCACTGGTCCATCCCTGCGGAAGTATGCTAACGCGCCTCCCAATCAGGACATACAACTGGTCATTGAGGCTACGCGCTCATCTGCCACTTCTAATCATGCTAGACCACTCCGTGATCATGACTACGCCCTTAACACCAGCCAGTCGCTTAACTATCCTGCTTTGCAAACGGCTCAACGAATTTCGACCCTGATTGGCTGAGAGGAACTCAAGCTTTATAAAAACTGCTGCGCTATGCAGAATGCTCCGAGTTCTGCGCTCGCACGCATTACAACCGAGTTTGCACGATCGCAGTCAGTTAGTACAGATAGCGTGGAAAGCGCAAATGCAGTACACGATAAAATTCCGAGATAAAGTCACTCAAGCACACCCTGCGCGTGTCGCTCCTTCGTTTCAGTCGTACCAAGATAACGCACTGGCGCCGCTTATTGTACAAAATGCAACGTTGACTCGATGTTGCGTAGAAACTCACAGTATCATAACGTAGCCACTGTCTGCGCACGGAGGGGAGGAGGGGGGGTGGGGGGGGGGGGGTCGAGGGTGCGTCACATTTTTCCGTCATCATCTGTCTAAGCGCACTCGAAATCAGAGTGCCCATGCACTACATTCTCGCACAAACACTTTCTCTTCATCTGAATACGTTAAAAGATAACGTATATTTTTACGATTATTTTATTCAGTTAATTAGGTGTATTTAGATTTCACTTTGATGAAAAGTGAAGCGTAAGCCAAAAATTTGGCACCTTATGCTGCAGGTGGCGCCAGTGAGCCCCAACTTGCAGGTGGCCATGTCGAACGTGCCATACAAAAGAGGAATCTTGTACGACGAGACAGCGCCTAAGGCATGGCTGTGCCATTCCCGTTTGCTGCCTTCGCGCGAGTCCCTTTGGGAATCGGTTCCATGGTGACTTTGTTGGCTTCATTCTTTTTTGTCGTAGTGATAAACCAACAAAGTGTTACAGTTCCCTTCACGCGGCAAATCTATTTTTGAACCAACAGTACAAAATACCAATTGAATGTTTACACGATACACTTCCTATCTAAAAAAACGCTTTCCGAATACACCACGTGCTCACTCCTGAACTGTGCACAGAGGAGGAGGTCAATCGCCAGAATCGTTTATGAACGAATTCTCATTGATTATGATTACCTTTTTTTAGGAAGTTTTTACAATGAAGCCGATTGCCTCGTTTCGGTGGCGAGACCAAAGAACCCCTTCAAGATTCCTCGGTAATAATAAAATGCTAGCGTCATCCATCGATGTTGCAGGGGATACATTAAGTAGTCGGCGACTGCAATGTTTTGCCACCCTCTGAGTTATTTGATATAACGGCCATATTGCATTGACAGCAGTGACATATTTTCGTCGGAGAGTTATGCGTGCTCCATTCTATAACACCTTGCAAGCATATGGATGGACGTGCCAACTGCTTTTCGCTGTGTGGTGCACGGTTGCAATGCAGCTTGTGTGCTGCTATGCCATCGCAGTCCTGGATGACAAACCAGCTTCAGCAGAAGCTTCATGTGTCTTTGACAATGGGGCTGAGGTACAATTTCAATGATGTCATATCGCAAGTTAAGTTTTCACGGTCAAGATTCTTGGTGTCCGGGACCATAGCTTTGCTAAAGCAGACAAGCATATTGGGCGTTGCCCGACCGTACCATGTACGCGTATAGCATTGGCCCTCCCCGCCCGGGGCATGATATAGTTTTCATTGACAGGCCAACTCAAACGAAATTCATGAATCTCAAAAACTCCCGAGTTCAACTCGGGGCTGTGATGAGAGGGTCAGCAGAATCATGAACCATCACTTCAAGCGGCACGAAACGACACTGCGAGTGACGTAGAGTGCTGGTGTCATTTTCGCCTGTCAAATACTTTCTCGAACTGGCTGTGCATGGAGCTAGACGACGGCTAGCGTGTCGAAATACTGCGTAGCGAGTTTCATACTATGAGAGTAGAATAGAGAGTCCGCTGCATTCTCTAATTCTAGGGGCAAGAAGATTGCCAGAAAGCGTTTACAAATACAGGTAGAGTGGACACCACCAGCCAGCAGGAATTCGTGGTGCTCAGATACAATTGCAATGATGCCCCTATCACATGTTAAGTTTTAACGGTCAAAATTGCTGGTGTCCGAGATCATAGCTTCGCTGAAGCAGGAGAGTACATTGGGCGTTGACCGACCGTAGCATGTACGCGTATAGCATGTGCACGCCCCGCCCGGGGCATCAGATAGTTTTGATTGACAGACTAACTCAAACGAAATCCATGAAACTCCCGAGTTCAAGTCGGAGCTGTCACGAGAGGGTGAGCAGAAGCACGAACCATCGCTTCGAGCGACGTACAGTGCTGACGGACCGACGGCAGCGTTCGAGCAGGAGCAGGAGCAGAAGCAGCTCAAAGCAGGTGAGCTGGCCGGATACGGCTTCCCAGAATTACACCGCTCGGGAGAAGGATTGTGCAAATTTCAACGATTTTAGGCGACATTTGTTGTCTCTACGATCAATTTCCTGCGGCCAAACCTGACCGAGGGAGGTAGGCCTAATGGCTGCGCACGCTTAGGGCGTGCCCGCTCCCAGCTGTGGCGGCTGCGGCCGCCTCACTTCGACTCGCCTCCACACCCTCAAGCTCAGAGATGCCGTATTCCGTCACCGGCACGGACATTTCGCCTGCGGACCTAGCCGACGGCACATGGACCGCGCTTGAAATGCAACGCCGATACCGCCGACCGACACCAGCGGATACGCCGCCGGCCAACGCTCCAGCGTCTGATGCCACTACAGCTCACTCAAGCCAGCGTCTCCGCAGCCGCCCACCGCCACCTGCGAAAAAACGACCACTCCCTCGCCTGCCGACGGATGACTACAAAATCGTCCTTCGCCCTCAAGGTACAGTCGACCTGAACGCCGTTGGCCCCGCCAAACTGGCCATATCTATTTATGACGCTGCTCAGATCGACGGCCGCGTGGCCATCACCGCCGACCAAGTTAGAATCCACCCGAGCAACAACACCGTCACGGTCAGTACTCCGGACAAGGATCGCGCTCTCCTCTACGCCAAGGTCCAAACAATCACCCTAGACAATGTCGCCATCCCGGTCGCCACGTACGCCCCAGCCCCCGACAACTCGGTGAAGGGAATAATCTACAGAGCCCACAGCCACGAGACCGACGCAGAGATTCAGGCTGAGCTCAAAGCCAGAAACCCGGACCTCACAGTGGTAGCCGCGCGCCGCATGGGCCGCACACGCCACTTCGTGATCACAATCGCCGGTGCCAAGTTACCCCGATACATGCGGTACCTTGGCTTTACTTTCGAAGTTTTTCCGTACAAAAGCCGCCCGGAGGCGTGCTTTAACTGCCGAAAGCTGGGCCACAGAGCGGATGTATGCCCCCATCGAAGAAAGCCAACCTGCCGCCGCTGCGGCACTGCGCACGATCCTCCCCCGGACGGCCAACCACCGACATGCCAGGCGTCGTGCATTGTCTGTAAGGGAGGCCACCCTACAGGCAGCAGAAGCTGTAAATACCGCTTCATACAATCCACTCCAGCCAAGTCCTCTTCACCAACCACCGACATTGACAGCGACGCGGACGAGACAAACCCTGGACGCCAGTCTCGGCCCCGCGACCGTACCCAGAGTCGCCACCAGCCTCCTCGAGATCAATCCTTCCCCCCACTCGGCAGTGACAGCCGTTCCAGCCGGAGCCGTTCTGTCTCCGCCTCACGAAGCCCTCGGGCCAGACCCCAGACTGAACAGGCCAAGACAGTGAAGCAGGTCGCCTGGAAACCCCTCACAGAACTCACCGCCACGCCTCCCGACTCGCAGGTAAGGGAGCTGGCAGACATGGTAAAGAAACTACAACTTCAACTAGCTCAAGCGAATGCGAAAATTCAAACATTAGAATCTGCGCAAATGAACGCTAGGTTGCAACCGCAGCAGGTGGCTCGCGCTCCTACCTCTGACGCAGTCAGTGATCAAGCATGGATACCAACGAACCTAAGCGCCCAAAACGTAAAGCGTCTCCCCCCTCTTCATTAGCAGACATCGACGCCAATTTTGAGGCCTTCGCTGCGCGTATGTCCAAATTTGAGGACACCCTACTGCAACTCACTCCCATGATCGACCGGCTCGCAGAGAGCTACGCTACAATGGCAGCAAATATTCAAGCCCTTACGGCCCGCCTCGATGCCATCACCAGCCCACTACAGCCCACCACCCCTCCGAAATCTGCAACCCCTCCAAATCCCGCTACCTATCCACCATCCGTTATTGTCGCCACGTCGGAAAGTGCAGCCTCGAGCACCCGTGCAGGAGGTATTTTAAAATCACCTATGGTGCTTTCGCAGTGCCCCGAACCATACGCCAAACGCGATGGCTAATTTCCCCATCATAGTCTGGCAATGGAACTGCAGGGGCTTCAAGGCAAAGCGGCGGGCCTTGGAGCACTCCCTGCAGGCTCAGCCGCGTACCCCTCACATAATAGCACTCCAAGAAACATACACAGACACTAAACTTGTCAGTTACGCCGCATACAACCAGCAAAAAACCCACAGCCAAAGACCCAACACCGCGATACTGGTCCATAGAAATCTAACCGCTAATCAACTGGATTTGAACTACGCTGAAGTCCCGCACACCTTCATACAGGTACTCCCGAATACCCGATCACAAGCCCCTATTCATATCCTAAATGTCTACAGCCCCCCCAGCGACAAGACCACACGAGTAGCCACCCTTATCCGCAAGGCCTGCATGGTCACAAGCACAGGAATGCTCCTCATACTTGGTGACTTTAACGCGCCGCACGAGCAGTGGGGCTATCCCCACAGAACATGCGGCCGTAAAGGAACTAAAGTATGGGAAACCGCCCAGACTATGGGACTTACACTACTCACCGACCCCGACAGGCCCACCCGCATAGGTAACAGTATCACACGGGACAACCTCACTTTTGCTCGAAACATCACAGATGCGCGATGGGAAAATCTCGGCATGAACATAGGCAGCGACCATTACGTTCTCAGCACGACATTTACAGCCACACACAGCAAAGCCCCTCGCCGCACAGTCAAGCACACCAACTGGGACGCGTTCAGATACGTACGTACTAAACGTGCACCGATCCCCATCGAGGACCTGGACACCTGGACAGCCTCACTACTCCAGGATGCCGAAAATGCCACCTCCACGACTACACAAGAGGAGGATGGCCCCAACCCTGATGCCAAACTCATCCACATGTGGGAAGCACAGCGTAGCCTTCACGCTCGCTGGCTCCGACGCAAACATAACCGCCCTCTCAGTCTTCGCCTCGCACGCCTTGAGCGAGAAATCGAAACTTACGCCACTAAGCTTAGCCGGGAACAATGGAATCAAACATGCGACCGCCTAAACGGACAGCTAGGCTGTAAAAACTCATGGTATCTGCTTAAACATCTCCTTGATCCGACCCACACTAAGGCCACATCCCACAAGAACCTCGCCCGAGTAATACACGCTTTTCAGGGCACAAATGAGGAACTGCTCGACACTCTGACAGACAAGTACATTAACACCTCGACCGACATCCCCATCCCCGCGGCATACACGGGACTTCCAAACACCGACATGGACAGGGACATCACAACAGCCGAAGTTCATGCAGCCCTCAATCACATCAAGACCACCGCCGCCGCAGGTAACGATCATATAACTAACAAAATGCTCCGTAACCTCGATGACCAGTCCATCGAAGCACTCACGGAACTTTTCAACACCCATTGGCATGATGGTCGCCTTCCGGATACCTGGAAGCATGCCAAAGTGATCTTCATACCTAAACCGGGCAAAAAACTTGAGCTGGGCAATCTCCGACCTATTTCCCTTACATCTTGTCTCGGTAAGGTGATGGAACACGTTATCCTTAACAGGCTTAAAAACCACGCAGACAAAGAAGATCTCCTTCCGCCCACTATGATTGGGTTCAGAGCCGGACTCTCCACTCAAGACATCATGTGGCAAATACAACATGACATACTCGACCCAGGTCCCATCCGGGCCACACGGACGATTCTCGGCCTCGATGTTAGCAAGGCGTTTGACAACGTATCACACGCCTCCATTTTGACAAATCTCGCTCAGATGAATGTAGGCACCCGTACCTACAATTACATCGCGAACTTCCTACACAACCGCACCGCAGAACTCCACATTGGCGAACTCATCAGTGACAAGATTACCCTGGGCACCAGAGGAACCCCACAAGGTGCAGTCCTCTCCCCTTTCCTCTTTAATGTCACCATGAGGGGCCTTCCCCCAATTCTAAACGCCATACCTCACGTAAAACACTCCCTATACGCCGACGATATCACCCTCTGGACCAACTCTGGTTCAGACGGGGACATCCAGAGTTCCCTCCAGACAGCCATTGACACTGTCCACACCTATGTACAGGCGAACGGCCTCACATGCTCCCCAACAAAATCGGAGCTGCTTGTCATCCGCGACAGGAGAGTGCGCAGACCGGCTCCCGCAGCGCTTGAGCTCATCACGCTCCACATCGACACACACCCTATACCTTCCGTTCAGACCATTCGTGTCCTGGGCATGCTAATACAGAACAATACACAGAACTCCGAAGCAATACAACGCCTCCGCACCACAGCTCACCAAATAATCGGCCTTATTCGCCGCATCTCCACACGTCGTAGAGGCATGATGGAGGATGACCTCTGCCGACTAACACAGGCATTCCTCGTTAGCAGGATAGTATACTCCTATCCCTACTATCACCTTCGCCGAAAAGATGAGGAGGCAGTTAACAGCATCATCCGCTCGGTGTACAAAGCTGCCCTAGGGTTGCCACAATATGCTAGCACACGACACCTCCTCCAACTGGGGATATACAACACTCTTTCAGAACTTATAGAGGCACACAAGACAGCCCAAATTCATCGCCTCTCCAGGACAAATCACGGCCGTCTCATCCTTGACCGGTTAAACGTCAACCCATTAGGCGATCCCCATCCCACAGCCCCCCTCCCGACATGTGTACACAGCCGCCTCGTTGTCAAACCACTACCAAAAAACATGCTCCCTGGCCGACACGACGCGCGCCGTCAACGCAAAGCCAGGGCACTCGATGAAACCTACCATACCGATGAACACGCAACATACGTGGACGCGGCAAGGCAAGATGCAACAACATATGTGGCCTGTGCTACCACGCCGCAATCTACACTGATCTCCGCCGCCACGGTGCGTGCCCCCTCCCCCACCGCAGCGGAAGAAACAGCTATAGCGCTCGCCATCGCTGACCCGCGTACGCGTACAGTCCTTAGTGACTCAAAAAGAGCAATTCTAAATTTCTCGGCAGGCTACATCTGCCTTCCTGCTGCACGCATCCTGCGCGGCTGCACTCCCGACCACAAAATTAACCTAGTCTGGGTACCCGCCCACGCGGGCAACTCTGGAAACGATGGGGCCGACCAACTTGCCCGAGGATTAACAATCCGGGCGGTCGGTCTCACGCATCTAGACGCACTCGCTGAAGCCCCCCAGACTTTCGCCGAAATTACCAATTTACACAAAGAGACGCGACGCCTTTTCCCGCCTCCCCACCCCGACCTCGACCGAGCACAAGCCACCCTGCTGCGCAGATTACAGACCCACTCATTTCTTAGTCACTCCAGGCTATCACTAATTACTAACGGGGAATACGACCCCGCATGTCCAAATTGTAACAACGGAGAACCCGCCACTCAGGCGCACATCCTCTGGGGATGCGTAAATAACCCGCCCCCAAGGGCCCTCCTGCCAGCTCCCTCTGCGGAAAGCTGGCACCAACTCCTTACCAAGCCAGACAGGAACACACAACTTTCACTCATTTCGTGGGCCCAGGATGTCGCCCCCACCTGGGGGCCACACAGGACCCATCTGCCCTAATTCACAACATCTGGGGCAAATAAAGTTGTCTCTCTCTCTCTCACGTACAGTGCTAGTGTCATTTTCACCTGTCAGAAATTCTCTCGCATTAGCTGTGCATGGAGTTAGACGACGTAGCGGGTCTCATACTAAGAGTGGAATAGAGAGTCCCCTGCAATCTCAGGTTTTATGAAACACGAAAATTGTCGGAAAGCGTTTACACATACAGGTACACTGGATAGCCCCGGCCAGCAGTGATCCGTATTGTAAGGGATGCATCTGAGGCGCTAAGTGAATGCGGATGCAGTGGCGTACTAAGTTTACAAGCTAACAGCCGAGCAAGTTTATATTAATTGAAAAATCCTTCTTTTCTGCAGTGTTACGGGCTTTGCGAGATGTATCAAAAGCGCATACTCTGAACTAAAGGCTCCTTCTAAATAAAAGACTGACATGGTCGGTGAAGTAATGGAAGTGGCATGTGTGAGCTAGGAAGACTATTGAAGGAGAAGCTAGCACGCACGTTGAATCGGTTCGCTTTGCTCTGCACATGCGTAAGCAGACAAGTATTCCCCGTTTCTCTGCCACTGTCGCACATGGTGGGGCCGAGCTATTCGCAAGTGTCTCCAGAAAGTTAATTTTCAGAGCCCTCGCTTTATACAAATAACTCGTGAAATCTGCCAGGCCCCGTGGCAAGGGGAGGCTTGGTCACCCGTTGAATGTGAACGTGATCACGTTGCCGTAGCGTTTCCTTGCAGACAAGGCAAATGTAAATAATTACAAGTTGTTTGAAGCGCATTTCATAGAACAATCCACAATACATTCCTTAGAATATGCTTCGTAAAGTCTTAAGCACAGCAGATAATTTTTCCTCTTATCATTCCATATATCTTATTACTTCGCCAAGCGATCACACTCAGCAAGAAATTAATTAAAAATTTCACAGCAGAGCTATTGCTACTGCAGATTTCCTAACTAGAAATTGGTGGTGATTTGTAGCTCTAAGCATAATCACTAGCTATTTACCGATGCGTTCACCGCTCGAGTTCATTTGTATAGATTTTCTTATGGCTGCATCGATTGACGAAGCAAATGGCAGAACTGGGACCTTTATCAGCGGGGAAAAACTCGTGCGCAGTGTAATCCAGCGACAATGCCAACCTTGGATGGAGCAACAGCAGTGATCTGTTCCGCAAAATCATGCAGCGTTTTGGAAGCTATAACTGTGGGGTGAGATGAGGAATAGACTACCTCTTCACGCATTTTAGACTCATAAATTAAGGTTTTCGGCCAACGATACCGCTCGCTGGGGCAGCTGGCCAGTGCTCCTGTAGCAGCAAATCACCGTTTTGAGCAAGTTTTCAAATTGGCGTCCGACTTGTTTTCACGTCTTTAGCGTTCGTCCGACTTGTTTTCACGTCTTTAGCGTATTGCAATGCTGCATAGTTTCTGGAAAAATCGCGTAGAGGCTCAGCAATAATAAACAATGGCCTCGGCAGCGAGTCGACCGAAACAACAGCAACAATTGGCTATAGCGGCGACGCAGACAAACTGAGACAGAATCTCAGCAACGATCATCAGACAAATAGCGGGCTTCAGATAAGAGGGGAAAGCAAAGGGCATACACGGAGGACATCGCGAGGCGAAAAGCTGCCGGTAATTGCGTTTTCTATGTCCTCGAAACCTCAAGTCACTGTGTATACGACGACTGGTCGGCCTTGGGACATATCGATCGTAGCTGTTGTTGTCTCCTTGTTTTGTCGTCGTTTGTTCTTGAGGCTGTGTTTTGTAGCTGTTTTGAGCCGCTAAATTTGGTGGAGCGTATCTAAAATTTTCTTCTGCTTCCTTCGGAATTGAACGGCGGCGCAACACGGAAACGGACACAGACAAGAAGGGGACACCACATGCGCATCATGCACCAACTCGCCCCCCAGGCAGTTATTCTGCTTCCTTCGGATTTGCTTCGTCCTTGTTTACAGTTTTAATTACTTAAAGAAGCAGTATCCAAAAATCATGTTATACTTTACCTTACATTGCATCGAATTCGCATCATTCAGCAAATTTGCATTTGTATATATGTAGTAAGCCTGCTGCAGAAGTTCCTGAATTAGATGACAAGCATGATAATAATAGTGCTCGCGAAATATTAGACATCTACATTAAGTATGGGTGAAATGAAGAAATTTAAAAATGCCCCTATCAAGCTGCCCCGCCGGGGTGGTGCAGTGGTAAGACGCCCGACTACTGTGCCGGAGTTCCCGGGTTCGAACCCGACCGCGGCGGCTGCGTTTCGATGGAGGCGAAACGAAGTGGCGTCCGTGTGCTGTGCGATGTCAGCGCACGTTAAAGATCCCCAGGTGGTCGAAATTACTCCGTAGCCCTCCACTACGGCTCCTCTTTCTCTCTTTCCACTTTCATTCCCACCTCCCTCCCTTCCCTTACGGCGCGGTTCGGGTGTCCACAGAGCAAGTGTGACAGTTACTGCGCCTTTCCCTTCCTGTAAACCAATTTAACTTTTTTAACTATCAAGCTGAATGAGAAATTCTCCTGACAGACCGAGCTGATAGAAATTTTGCGGAGAAATTTTGCATACGACCTCGGGTAGGTCAGCATTTAGGGTCTGCTTGAAACCCGCTGCAACGCGGCAGAACGGGGGTAGATGCTTAAGAGCAGTTTATTGTAACTCCAAAACTGAGGATATATGCTGATATGCACACTTTCCAACACTATATCAAACAGTGATACACAAGCTGCAGGTATGTCCTGCACAACGACCATTGCACTAATGCCAAGCTAGGAAGCGCACAACATGCACGTGTTACGATTTCAACCCCCCCCCCCACACACACACACACATACACAAAAAGAGGGGGGGGGGGGAGGAGGGGGGGATGTTCACACTTCGCACAGGTCAGAACGTCATTACAACAAACCCCCCACGACACTTGATAACACTCAATACAGCAGTGCCGGCAGAACCAGACCATCCGGAAGAACAACAAAGAAACATGTATGCCAGCGCTGCAAGAACCGCGCCTCCCCATCTGTTTCCAGGCACTCGGACAGGTACTTCGAGAGCAGGAGGCGGAGATTTCGCAGCGCTGGATACATTGCGCGTGCCGGTTGCCTGCGTGTTTCCGCCAGGCAGCGGCAACGCCACAAAATAAACATGACACAGCACACAACCAGGCGCGCAAACACTCCGCGCGGGCGACAGACACCTGGCCCGTAGTGTACAGAAAGCAGAAATCATACGTCTCACTAGGCGCCACATGACTTGCGCCACTGAACAGTCAAATACTACATGGTAGCTTGCTTTTGTCGCGCCGGAATTGGGGCAGCTGTCATTAGGCACAATGCCCATGAAGCTAGGCGCTGACGCGTGAGCACAACTCTCCGGTGCCGTCGCCACTCAAGATTCTGATCTTGGGGGGTAGGCGGCTAACTGCCCAAGGCCTCTATCTATTATTTGAGGTGCGCCACTAACCGCCCGGGCGGAGTCGCAAGCTGGTCATCATCATCATCATCATCATCATCATCATCACCCTGACTATACCCACTGCAGGGCGAAGGCCTCTCCCATATTTCTCCACTTAACTCGGTTCTGGGCTAGTTGCATCCACTTGACCCCTGCGAACTTCTTAATCTCATCCGCCCACCTAACTATCTGCCGCCCCCTGCTACGCTTTCCTTCCCATGGAATTCAGTTTGTTACCCTCAGCGACCATCGGTTATCCTCTCTTCGCACTACATGTCCTGCAAGCTGGTGAGCATCACTAATTTCCGTCGGTGGAACCGCATCTATGTCCACCTCGGGTGGATTGGCGTTTAGGGTCTGCTTGAAATCCGCTGCGACGCGATAGAATGGCTGCCGCCTTTCGGCCTGCAGGCCACTATGTCGATCCGCGGTGAAAGCTCGGCTAACTGTGCTCATCCAGTAGAGTAAGAGCGATCGTTCCGGGTACCAGTCACCGTCTAGCAGTGCAGTAACTGACTTAGCCATGAGGACTCGCGCCACCGTGTTGATGCAAGGCAACCATGAGCCCTCCTCTGCTAGTCGGTAGGTGCAGGAAGTGACGCGTAACGATAGCCGTCCCATCCATCCCACACGAACGCGCCTATCAAAGACGTGAGACGGTCAGCCGTGCGGCACGGCAAGACGGCCACACGCACCACATAAAATGTGAATGCGCACGCCCGAGACATTACTAACGCGACCCTGGAGTTGAGCGACAGCTAGACGCGAGCGGCGTCAGCGAGCATTCGGCTTGTGCGTGAAACTTCTTCGTCCCACGTACGGGCCGATACTCCGCTTAGCTCAAATAGTACTCCAAGTACACGGACCGCGTTCATAAAGGGGAGCTCGGCTGGCAATGAACCCTGAAATGATCCAAATCGAAGCGCGTGCCTTTTCCTTGTGTTGAGCTGAGCTCCGGATACGGCCGCGCACTCAGAAAACTTTTCCAAGAAACTGTGGAACCTATAAGCATCCCACAAGAAAAGGGAAATGTCATCTGCGCACGCAGAGATGGCCTGTCTCCTGCTCTTGGTAGAAGCGGCACGAGTGCACGAATGAAGAGGGCCGGCGATAGGGGACACCGCTGCCGAACTCCCCTCGAAACAGGAAATCTGCCTGCAATACAACCATTTAGAAGGAGCTCAACAGTAAGATCCGCATACAGCGAATCGACAAGGCGGATAGATGATTCGCACAGGCCAAAGGAGCGCAGCACAGCAAACAAATAGCTGTGCTCAATGCTATCGAACGCTTTGGCCTCATCTAGGGCGACAAAGACTCCCGCTAGGCCGTTAGTAAAAGTGTAAAAGAATACATCTCTCGTTAGCGTTAGTGGAGTAAACACGGACCATCCAGTAACCGCGCAGGACTGGTACGGGCTTGCCGTTGTCAGATGGGAGGAGGTATGGCTCCCGAAGGCGCCGCACCTCAATGTCTCACATAACCTATCAGCCCATCATTCGTACGTCATCCCCGGCAAAGTCCCCCTCCTCCCGGATGTCCGGGAGGCGGAGGTTTTTATTGTGAAAGCAATACTACTCGCACATTCAAGCCGTCAGCGTGGTCCCAGCGGTAACCACGTTTAACCTTTGACCTTTAGACGACCCCCGTAGACGACCCCAAGCTGGTAGGAGCTGCCAACTTAGGTCTCTCGTTTCACATGGGACGGTTATATCAGAATCAGCCTGCTAGGACCCTGGCATTCACGTTACCCCTATAGGCCACTAAGGCAAGTTCATATCGGTTGGTTAAAGCGGGGCTTTATATGTGGGCTGGGGAAGAAGAAAAAATTTGGAGGACGCTTAAGCTTCACCTTTAAGAATGGAGCGCGATAGCACAAGAGACACCGTAGTGCGCCCGGCACTGGTAGACGCAACCGCTTTCATTACACGTCTCTCAAGAGTGAGCTCATGTTCCGACGCTTCATGCCCTAGTGGTGACGTCATCGCTTCCCCTAGCGGCCTCTGCGAGAGAACCTTTCGGCTCAAGCGTTCCTTCGGTTACAATGCGGCTGAGGCGTGCACTGAGAAGGGAGGCTCTGTTTCGAATTCCTACATAGAGCAACTTGCTATACTCATTTTTTATTTATTAATCCTTCCGGGACGTATAAGCGATGCCAGCCACCTTGCCGAAACGCGCGGGCCTCAAGTTGCAGTCGTAGTTCACCGGCAACATCGTTGCCGATCCGAGCCGGCGCGATGAAGATCTCGGAGGCCATGCGCTGTCTAACTTATTCTGTGCGCCACACGCATGATGGCGCTACGTGCACGCCAAGCGAACAGGAAGTGAAGCGGAAAGGTAATTTGCCACTCGCTTAACTGCGTGTTCTGTAATTCTGTATTTTACATGCTCATAATTATTATTATACGCCACAATGCACTTCTCTAAGGGACATTTTTGAGACAACACCGCAATCAATAGACGCGCCTTTGGCCATTTCAAACCATTTAGCTGGCGTTGCGGAATGGTTAGTGTGCACCCCGGAGGCCCACGTTCGATTCCTCAGGTCAACGATTTTTATACTCGTTTTTATTTATTAATGCTTCTGGGATTTTTCGCTCACGGTCAACGCCGGACAACGCAGGACGACGGCCGCCGACGACGATACCGACTTTTCTGCGACACGGGGCTCTTAACGCTACTGCGTTAAAAGAACGCTCGTTCACCCGCAGCTAATGATCTCGCTCAATATTTGGTTCAACAGCGTTGAACACTTGTAATTTTTGTTTCGGGACGTGACGGTGACACGCACGCAGAAAACGCTTTATTAGACATTCACATGGTAAATAGAAGTTCATTTCAAACGGTACAAAAAAGTACAAAAAATACCAAACACTACACTTCTTACTGGTCTGAGACGAGTTAGCAATGCGCAGTGCCGCAGCACAAAGCATGTCAATATGGTAGTAATGTGGCCTACACTAGACCGCCGCGCAGGAAACAATCGGCAAACGATGCAAGTGCGCTAACTTGAAACAGCTGTAGTTCATGCACGGAAACATATATACAGGGGGCAAGCGCTCCAGAGAAGAGAATTAAGTTGGCCTTCATCCCAAACTCATGCCATTACCATAAAGGAAAGCGATTTGCTTCTCTGACAAATTCACCGACGAAGCCCCGACACACACAGCTGCATTCTTTAAAATCGTTGTGCATCGATTATTTCCCGTGTAACGTGATTCCTGCTCCTTGCATCAACAGTGCATGTCCGAACAATGATTTGTAGGTTGGTGTTGTTGCGACTGTAGAAAGAAGAAAAAGAAAATGCATGGGCCTGCTACAGGCTCTATACCTGAGCCACCTCCGCAGCCTCGTGCGGATAGAAAAAAAAAAGATAGAGAAGATAGAAAAAGAAAAGGGAGAGAAAGACGCGCGTCGCAACAGCCATCGTGCACCACCGAAGCGGTGGCGGGTGCAATGACGGCCTACAGCAGATACAAATCGGGTGGCATGGCTAGCAGCCACCCCCTGCTTGCTTGTAGGTTCCACTAGGTCAGCAAAAGAAGTGTTCAGACAAGTTGCCTGTACTTGGTTATGCCATATATTGCAGCTGTGTTCCGCCAATCTTTTAAATTGGAAGATTTTCTAGGCTCATGGAACGAAATCCCAATCGCGAGAGTTGTGCGGGAGATCTGTGCGCGAGATCTGTGATTTTGCGCGAGATTCCGCGAGCTGCGTTCTTGTCAAGCGTTCCTGCAATTTGCAGTCCCGTACTTAAACTTTGCAGTGGTAAGACGCCCGACTACTGCTCCAGACTACCCGGGTTCGATCCCGACCGCGGCGGCTGCGTTTCGATGGAGGCGAAATGAAGATGCGTTCGCGTGCTCTTTGATGTCAGTGCACGTTAAAGATCTTCAAGTGATCGAAATTACTCCGAAGCCCTCCACTGCGGCTCCTTTCTTCACTTTAACTCCCACCTTCCTCCCTTCCCTTACGGCGCGGGTCAGGTGTCCACAGAAACAAGTGCGACAGATACTGCGCCTTACCTTTCTTGTGAACCTATTATTATTATTATTTTTTTTCAAGATGGCGTCCAGTAAGGACGCATGTGTGCTGTGCCCTCATCCGTTCTTTGGCAAACAGCAGTTTTCACGCTGTGCCGACTGTGCGAAACGTGTTCACACGAAGTGCGTCACTTGGGCGGATGATGAGCTGCAACTTTTGAAGTCCGGCTCTCGGCCATTCGTGTGCAATTTGTGTGCGTCGGAGATCGTCTTGGCCCGCATCAAGCAAACAGCCCGGTTAACGTCGGCAGGTCGGTAGTCCGGTGTGCAGCCTCCTGTGCAGCAGCGCTTACGGGTGTTCCAGGCGAAGCCTGGTACTGCGCCTCTGCGAGGCACAGGAAGGACTGCTGATGACAGCAGGACGCCACGGCGATTGGGGCAACCGCCGCAGCAGGAGGGGACCGCGATAGACTGCTGCCAAGTCAGCAGCGCGGCGGGTGGCGCTGAGGAGACCGTCCGTAGACAGCGCGCCGAGGCCCGCGAGCAGGGAGCCCACCTGGAGCTGTCCCGGAGTATCCGGGTAGCAGCAGGAGGGGGCGCCAGGATTCACGGAAACACGTGGTCCATGGCGGCGAGGTGGAGTCGCCTCGGTGCACACCACTGGTGCTGCGATGACGGCGGGTAGCTTGCACGTCGCAAGCGTGCTGGCTTGGCAAGAAGCACGAGCGCAGCGAGGACTGCGACATCACAAAGATGTCAGCAGGGAGTCACCGCGACGACGAGGTCGGGCGGCAACTGGGGAGGCCGCCGGGAACTGCTGCAGCAGCAGCAGCGCGGCGGGTAGGTCGCCAGGATCCACAGCAACACGTGGTATGTGGCGATGGGGGAGGCAGGGTTCTCGTGTCACCAGGGTGCAGCGAGAGTTGGCCAGGGTGTGTCCCAGGTCCGAGGAGCTGCAGGAAGCCGCGGGCGGTTCTGCAGGCTGCTGTCCATGAAGTAAAGGAGGGGGGGGGGGGGGGGGGCGCCGCCGCGGCAGCAAACGACGGCGGCCCCGAGGAAATCCTTTTTTGAGGAGTAGGGCACCGCGGCAGCCGAAGCGGCCCGCCGAGCTAGGCCTCTAGAAGAGGTAGCGGGTGGCCGCTGACGCGGCCGACTGCTGGGAAGACCTCCTAGTAGAAGGAACTCGCCGGCGCTGTGGTGTGGAGCGCGCGACGGGCGAGGACGTACGCCTACCGCTACGGACGGTAGCGGGCGCAGGCGAAGGTGCTCGGCGGCAGCGAAGCTGGCGCGACGGAGCGAGGCACGACGATATCGCGGGAGGCGAGCAGGGACACATCCGCACACCTTGGAGGTGAAATTGACTCGAGTTCCGACATACCGCTTACTCGCTGTGAAAAATTTCACCCTCTACTTCTTGTGACTACTTCTGTCTCTGCCTCACCATCTACTAATTCAGATCCGGCGGGGAATTCGCCCCGTTTTGCATATGCACGTGGTGACTATGTCGATCTCTTCAATGTCCTCTCTTCTACCGACTGGTCCTTTTTAAATGACATTAGTGATCCCAACGGACAAGTCGGTCACTTCACTGAAATCGTTCTTGATGGTATGCATCAATACATACCTCTGCATACTCCTACTCATAGGAAGTTTGCTTTCTGGTTTTCCAGAGAACTGAGAACGGCGTTAAAACTTCAGGAACGGGCCCATCATTAAGCGAGACGCCCCGGGTTTGACAATTGGGCGATGAGTTTCGTCGCTTGCGTTCTCTTTGCAAACGCTTATACATGCAGGATCACGACACTTATTTTGAGTCTTGAGAAAGGAGTGCCACTAATCGTCCTGGTCAGTTCTGGCGGTACGTTCGAAAGCGTTCTATTCAATCAGATTTTAGTATCAACTTAGTTGACACTGAGGGGTCGGAAATTCGGGATGTTGCCGACGGTTTTGCCCAACATTTTTCCTCCGTATACAAACCTCCACACTGCGATTCCGTATGCCTCCCATCTGGTGCTCCATATAATTTCTTTCTCTTTGACGAGAAGTTAATAACTGTGACTATTAAGCGTCTGAGACCATCTTCGTCTCCTGGACCTGATGGCATTCCAGCCGCCATAATAAAAGCCTTCAGTTGTATCTTTGTACCAGTGCCGACTGCTATATTTATTAACTGTTAGAAAAATGCTGCCTTTCCTCGCATGTTTCCGCGTTTTTCCTGTCTTCAAGTCAGGAAACAAATCTCATGTTTCTAATTATCGTCCGATTTCACTTCTATGTGCCACCTCTAAGCTTTTCGGATTAGCTCTGCATAATGTACTTTCCTTCCATCTCAAACATGACATCATACCGAATCAACATGGCTTCATATCGGGTCGCTCTACTTCAACTAACCTAATCACGTTTATGACATATGCCTCTGCAGCAGTCCTTCAGAGAGGTCCGGTTGACACTGTGTACTGTGATTTGAGCAAAACTTTCGACGTTGTTACTCACTCATTACTACTCTCTGCTGTCCAAGCCTCAATCGTAGCCCTCCTACGTAACTATCTCCTTGATCGCTCCTGCTTTGTCAGTGTCAATGGACAGACTTCCTTCGTTTATCCTGCAACCAGTGGAGTTCCTCAAGGTTCTGTATTAGGCCCGCTTCTCTTCTCAGTTTTTATTACCGACGTTTCCTCTGTCATCAAGAACTCCTCGTTTCTTCTTTATGCTGATAATACTAAAATATTCAAGGTGATATATTCTTTTCAAGATTGCTTGTTGTTGCAATCGGACATATCTGCTTTTTCTGAATGGTGTGCGAAGAATAGACTTACCCTAAATTCTTCCAAAACTAGGGTTGCCTCATTTACTCGTAAAACGCATAGCTTTCTCTACCATTATTCTGTAAATTCTGTGCTGTTGGACAGGGTTGATGAAATTAATGACCTTGGTGTACTTTTTGACCGCACCCTCAGCTTCTCCTCTCATACTAAACTCATTGCTCAGCGGGCTATGCGGACACTCGGATTCGTCTGCAGACTTTCGAGAGTTCCGTACTCCACTTCCATTCCTAAAGCTGTACCTATCAATATGCTTGCCGCTTTTGGAGTACGCGTCGGTTGTTTGGAGTAGCACTTGTAAATCGAACTGAAACAAGGTTGACAGAGTACAGCAAAATATTTATGGATATTTCGATAACGCTTTCCTTCCTCAACTTCCTCCTCTCGCTCCACCAAGAGTACCCCACTGAATCTTTCTTCTCTTAACTGCAGTCGTGTCAGACTAGATATATTTTTTCTGTACAAGCTCCTTCATGGCCACATTATGTGCCCTCAGCTCGTAGACTACATCCGTCTGCGCGTTCTGCGAAAGAGCATGAGGGAATTCAGACCATTTCAAGTCTCTCCGTTTCTTCATTCCCATTCCCCTCTTGACAGAATGCAGATGTTTGACACTTTTTGTCTTCACCTTGATATCTTCCAAAACTCGCTCTTCATTTATATTGGACGTTCATAGCTTTTCACTGTAAACTGTATTTATCACATATAACTTCCACTTTCTAGCCTAGGTATTGTATTTAATTTACTTCACGTTTTGCTTTTTTTCCTGTTCAGTGCTGTTTAAAGTACCTTGTACTGCTTTTTATCCGTCCCTTATTTATATTTTAACTTTAAACTTTTTTTCGAATCTTACTGTCCCGCGTTCAATTCTATATTTTGATTGTATTCCCTATATTTCTAGCCTGTGTTTTAAGTACCACGCACTTGTTGTGCCTGGAATGGTTGGTTATTTTATGTATATTTCTATTTACTATAATCAGTGTCAGTCATTGCTTTTTTTTTCTCTCTATATCGTTTTTTTTTTCGTGATGTGCTGTACAATTTTCTGACTGTGTATATAAGACATGCTACTCATTGATTTCTTTCTTTCCGTGACACTTTTCGTCTCAGTTTCATTTCATGTGTTATTTGGGGTTTTTTTTATGTTCTATCTGTGTGTGTGTGTAAAACTAGTGTGTGCATTGTCATTTTTTTTGTGCTGCAGCACGAAGACCACATGGTTGTTCCTGCACACATTAAATAAAGATTTATTGATTGATTCATTATTATTATTATTATTATTATTATTATTATTATTATTATTATTATTATTATTATTATTATTATTATTATTATTATTATTATTATTATTATTTGATTGATTGATTATTATTATTCTTATTATTATTATTATTGTGTTTTAAGTACCATGCACTTGTTGCGCCTTGAAGGGTTGTTTATTTTATGTATATTTCTATATTACTATAATCAATGTCAGTTATTTGTTGTTGTTTTTTTTTTTTCTCTTCTATCTACCGTTCTTTTTTTTTTTTCTTTATTTCCTGGTGTGCTAAAAAATTCTCTCACTGTGTATATAAGTGATGCTACTCATTGTTTGCTTACTTTCCGTGATACTTTTCGTCTGTTTCATTTCATGTATTATTTATTTATTTTTTTGTGTTCTCTCTGTGTGTGTAAACATGTTCGTGCTTTTTCATTTTTGTTTCTTTTTTTTATTTGTGCTGCAGCACAAAGACCACATGGTTGTTCCTGCGCACATTAAATAAAGATTGATTGATTGATTGATTGATTGATTGATTATTATTATTATTATTATTATTATTATTATTATTATTATTATTATTATTATTATTATTATTATTATTATTATTATTATTATTATTATTATTATTATTATTATTATTATTATTATTATTATTATTATTATTATTATTATTCAATCGTCCTAGTCAGTTCTGGCGTTACGTTCGCAAGCGTTCCATTAAATCAGATTTAAGTATCACCTTAGTTGACTCTCAGGGTTCGGAAATTCGGGATGTTGCCGACAGTTTTGCACAACATTTTTCCTCCGTTTACAAACATCCACATTGTGATTCCGTTTGCCTCCCATCTGGTGCACTATCTAATTCCATTCTCTTTGACGAGGAGTTGATAACTGAGAGTCTTAAGCGTCTGAGACCATCTTTGTCTCCTGGACCTGATGGCATTCCAGCTGCCATAATAAAAGCCTTCAGTTATATCTTCGTACCAGTACTGACTGCCATATTTAATAACTGTTTAAAAATGCTGCCTTTCCTCGCGTGTGGAAAATGGCACGCGTGTTTCCTGTCTTCAAGTCTGGAAACAAAACTGATGTTTCCAATTATCGTCCGATTTCTCTTCTATGTGCAACCTCTAAGCTTTTCGAATTAGCTTTGCACAGCGTACTTTCCTTCCATCTCAAACATATCATAGTACCGAATCAACATGGCTTCATGTCGGGTCGCTCTACTTCCACCAACCTAGTCACG
>NC_139348.1:133518151-133520651 GCF_055883805.1 Amblyomma maculatum
CGGCATTTGTTGCAACCACGCACGGACCCGTCCGCGCACTGCCTCATTACTGATAACCGGAAAACTTTGGCGCCGGATAATTGGACGCCATCTCTTAGCCGTGTTTGTAGTTGTTTGCGATCTAAATGAGTAAATAAACATGCAAGTGACGTCCACCCAACAACCTCAGATTATCTAATGCTGAGAGGGAATCCTAGATGAGCAAGTATACACGAAAAATGCTAACAGTAAATCCGTTCGTTCGTTATTTCAAGAATACTATAATTTCTACCAAAATGTTAAGTATGCATGTATGCATGTGTGTACGTACGTACGTATGTATGCATGTATGCATGCGTGTATGCATGCATGTATGCATGCGTGTATGCATGCTTGTATGCGTGCATGCATGTATGCATGCGTGTATGCATGCATGTATGCGTGCATGCATGTATGCATGCGTGTATGCATGCATGTATGCGTGTATGCATGCATGTATGTATGTATGTATGTATGTATGTATGTATGTATGTATGTATGTATGTATGTATGTATGTATGTATGTATGTATGTATGTATGTATGTATGTATGTATGTATGTATGTATGTATGTATGTATGTATGTATGTATGTATGTATGTATGTATGTATGTATGTATGTATGTATGTATGTATGTATGTATGTATGTATGTATGTATGTATGTATGTATGTATGTATGTATGTATGTATGTATGTATGTATGTATGTATGTATGTATGTATGTATGTATGTATGTATGTATGTATGTATGTATGTATGTATGTCCCCTTCATGGATCACTGCCTTGTCGTGGCGGAGGGGCTTGCGAAACTCGATGAAGTCGTGAGCTCTGCTGTGTAGGGCCACCCAAGATAGACAGGTCACGGCAGAGAGTTCTGACAAAATGTGATTCACTGGAGAAGGTAATGGCAACCCACTCCAGTATTTCCTGCCAAGAAAACCCTATGGCCAGTCACAATACCATTATCGATATGGCGCCGGAAGATGAGCCCCCCAGGTTGGAAGGCGTCCCACATGTTACTGGGGATGAACAAAGAGCGATTCCTAGTAGCTCCAGGACGAATGAAGCGGCTGGGCTAAAGCCAAAAGGACGCTCAGTTGTGGATGTGTCGGGAAGCGACCGGAAAGTCCGATGTTGCAAAGAGATATATCACATAGCAACATGGAATGTAAGATCTATGACGCAAGGTAAACTGGATATCGTCAAGCGAGAAATGGACAGATTGAACATTGATATCTTGGGTATCAGCGAGCTCAAGTGGACCGGAATGGGAGAATTTAACTCCGGCGACCATTATGTCTTTTATTGTGGGCACGAATCCAAGAGAAGAAATGGGGTCGCTCTCATAGTAATCAGAAGAATGGGCAAAGCAGTGCTAGGGTACAACCCCAAAAACGACCGAATGATTTCACTTCGGATCCAAGGTCACCCTTTCAACATAACAGCTATCCAAGTCTATGCACCGACCACTGCTGCTGAAGAAGCTGACGTTGAGAGATTTTATGCGGACCTACAATGCCTTTTAGACCGCACCCCATCATCAGACGTCGTTTTTCTCATAGGAGACTGGAATGCTAAGGTCGGGAGTGAAGAAATATCCGGAATTACACGCAAGTTCGGTCTTGGTGAGCCAAATGAAGCTGGGCAGAGGCTAGTAGAGTTCTGTCAAGAAAACAACCTGACCATAGCGAATACTCATTTTCAACAGCACAAGAGGCGCCTGTACACATGGATTTCACCGGACGGTCTGTACAGGAATCAGATCGATTATATTATTTGCCGGCAGAGATGGAGAAGCGCTATACAAGCAGTAAAAACAAGGCCTGGGGCCGATTGTGGCACCGATCATCAGCTTCTTGTTGCCAAAATTAAGCTTCGATTGAGGATAACGCAGAAACTAGAAGGCCTTTTAGGTATGATCTGGATCAGATTCCATTAGAATATGCTGTGGAAGTGAGGAATCGATTTCAAGAATTAGATCTAGAAGACAAAAAGCCCGAAGAGATGTGGACTGATGTTTGTGATATAATACAAGAAGTTGCTACTAAGGTAGTTCCAAAGCAAAAGAAATGCAAAAAAGCAAACTGGTTATCTGAAGAGGCTTTGCAAATAGCTGAGGAAAGGAGGATGGCAAAAGGTATGGGGGAAAGAGAAAGATACAAGGTTCTCAATGCGGATTTTCAGAAAATAGCAAGGAGAGATAAGAATGCCTTCCTGAACATACAGTGTCAAGCAGTTGAGGACAACAGCCAATTAAGGAACACAAGAGCTCTGTATAAGACAATCAAAGATATCAAAGGAAGCTTCTGTGCTAAGCTGGGCGTGATAAAGGACAAACGAGGCAAGGACCTCACTGAAGCCTCAGAGATAAAGAAGAGGTGGCAGGAATACACAGAACTGTACAAGAAGGACCCGGATGTGCAAACCCAACATAGGACGGTTGTGATTACTGATCTCGAGCCGGGCATCCTGAAGAGTG